>NC_057806.1:684219912-684286797 GCF_018294505.1 Triticum aestivum | reverse complement strand
CCCAGCCACAGAAATGCTGATGTGTGGATGCCTATTGGTCCCGGTTGGTGCCACCAACTGGGACCAAAGGGTCTCCTGACTGGGCTCTGCGCACTGCCCACGTGGAGGCCCATCAGTCCCGGTTCTGGATTGAACCGGGACTAAAGGGTCGGGGCATTTGTACCGACACTTTAGTCTCGGTTCAGGAACCGGGACTAAAGGCCCTTACGAACCGGGACTATAGGCCCTTTTTTTACCAGTGTGTAATGCCACCTGTTTAGTTTCTGTATCATATATGGGAATTATGTAGTCTCATGTCTTTTAGCCAGCCATAATATATGTGAAATGTGCAATGCCATCCTGTTTAACCAGGCATCATATATTTGAATGATATCTTGCCCATCCTTTTCTTCATTACATTTCCATTTGTCGACAATGTTTTACATTAAACTACTCTTCCTGTGAATCATCCATTTGGGTGGGAGATGGAAAAATCTGGAGTGAAAACAAGGCCTTCAGAGCAGACAGTGCTACCTGTCGAAGCAGATCTCTTGTTGGGTCCCGATAGCTCCTCAGAGATGGATTCAGAGACAGATGACCAGTCCTATTCCCCCACTGAGGTGTATGCTCTAACTTGGCACGGTTATACTGCTCATATCATGCATACGGTGTCTTGCATTGCATAGTTTAGACATCATATACACAATATTCAACACCATGTTCTTAGTTCAGACATCATATCGAATGCCCTCTGTTTAGCATATAAATCACATATGTGAATTAAATGATGCGATCCTGATTACTTAGATAACATGTAGGTGAATTATGTCATGCGATCCTGTTTAGTTATTCATCATATCTTTGAATTATGTTATGCTATGCTATCCAGTTTAGATAGACATCATATATGTGAAATTATGTCATGCCATCCGTTCTAGTGAAACAATATACATGTCAACTATTTCATGCCCTCTTTTTTCCACACTATCTATTGCATCTGTCTCTCATACAATGTCTGTACATTTAACTATGATTCCTGTTTATCAGCCATTTGAATTGGAGCGGGTGATGCCAGCATCTAGCGGACTAAAAACACGGTCTTCAAATAAAACGGTGCTACCTCTTGGTGGACATAGCACCCCAGTTGTACATGCACAAGAACCAGCCCTACCACACATAACCTAAACTCTCGCAGATTGTACCCCTACTACGATGGACAGAGAACCAGCTTCACCCAATCTAACCCCAACCCCAGCTGATAGTAACCCAGTTCCTGTTGACACAGCACCATCTCCACCACAGAGCTCCCAAACAAGAGCAGTTAGTAAGGCAGCTCCAGTGCCTAAAGGGCCAGTACTATCACGGTGAACCCCAACTCCACCAGTTAGTACACTTATTCCTGTGGAGGAAGCACAACTAGCTAGTCGTAGTTTAGCATCTATCGCATTTGATGTTGTTAAATCGTATGTGCGTATCTTTCCATCTTGGAAATATTATACTGAAGATGAAGGAAAATGTCATTTGCAGGTGTTTGTCTAGGAGTTATGTGTAAGTAATGTTATTCATGGAAATTACTTTGCTTCGTCCCATACATCCTAAGTAATGTTATTCATGGCAATTACTTTGCTTCGTCCCATACATCCTACCTCCATGATGGTTATAATACATCAAATTTTCCCATTTTTTCTCTATAGAGAAGGACCGATTTGGAAACTCAGGATGAGGTAACCTGTTCTAATACCTTTGCTATCTTCAAGAATCCTTGGTGGCAGTATCGGAATTACCTGAAGAAAACATACTTCACTGGCAAAGAAACTCATCAAATTCCCTTACGTTCTCCCGAGACACATTTACTGGACGATGACTTGGAACACCTTGTTCTGTACTCATCCCGAACCAATAATGTGGTAAGGTCTATGAGCTCATTTTCTATTTTGAAGTATTATATTCTTGCGTCTTACTGTACTCTGTTCATGTAGAACAAGTGCCTAAACCTGAAGAACAACTGTTCTAATTTAAGATTCCATTGCTACCATAGGACATAGATATATGTTTGTTTGATGCTTTTATTATGTACTAGTACTTGGCAATAGAAGACTTGGTAGTTTAATCCTGTCCACCTTACTAATGAACTGGTTCACCGAAATGAGTTTCATATACTAGTACATGCTAAACTTGTTATGTGTCTGCTTGTTTCTTCTTTTAGAATGCTGACAGAATATTGGGGAAGAGTGCCTTATTAAGAAACGGTAAAGGAAGTAATGCAGATAAGGTTCAGGATAGTAACACATCCTGTCTTGGTTTAGTGTTGGAGTTACTGGCCACTACCGCTTGCACAAGCTATTCAAACTCACTATCTAAATCAGTTCAGTTTCTTGGGTCTCAACTACAAGCTGAAAGACATCGATCAGCTGTGCTGCGACAAGAAGCGGAAGGACTGTGGAAGTCCCTGGAGCATTCAGATGCATACTTTCTTGTGCAACAGCAAGCGTTGGAGGATTTTAGCGCCAAACAGGACAAAGCTAATCAGCTTGCTAAGCTTATTGCCAGCATGGTGGATACCCAGGATAACGTTTCTTGAGCTCTTTTGAAGTTGTTTCAGTTATGCTCTTGTTTTGCTGCCGCATTTATTTGCACTGGTGGCCAATTTTGACGGCCAGTGTATATGATATGCTGCTTTGTTCTCTATATTTGCACTGGTGGCAAACTTTGATGCCCAGTGGATGTAATATGTGTAATAGCCGTGATATCCTAGCGTTAGTTGCTTGCTTATTTATTTCCTTGTTGTCTTGTTTATTTGTTTGTTTGTAGTCATTGCAGTTATTTTTCCGCGGTTAACTAGTGACTGCAATAACCTATTTTTTAAAACTAGGCCACAATAACCATGGGCTAATATTTACTGTATTGACACTGGGCCTCCTACGGGCCATAGAAACAGTGGGCCTTCTACGGGCCGTAGAAACAGTAGGCCTTCTACGGGCCGTAGAAACAGTGGGCCTTCTACGGGCCATATCATCAATGGGCCTTATACGGGCCGTATGATCGATTGGCCAAACATGGGCCAATAACATGTCGCATTATGCCCGTAAACGGGCTAGAGTTGGAATCGTCCGTTCATGGGCCGACCGTAACGGGCCATCGTTAATAGGGCGTATTTGATGACGCTATGAAAACGGCCCAACGTATTAACGGACCACAAACGGGCCGACTGTAACCACGGGCTGAATTTGGCCCACAAGCAGAAAATGACAGTAACGGGTTGTAAGTAAACGAATGCTGGAAATGAGCCCAAGAATAAATGGGCTCTGAGAAGGCCGAAAGATAACATGGGCTGGAAACGGCCGAACGAAATAACGGGCCGTTAATGGGTATAAAGGATACACTGTTCATTACGGGCTAGTTTCACCACGGGCCGTTAATGGGTGTAAAGTGATACACTGTTCATTACGGGTCAGTTTCACCACGGGACGTTAATAGGCTAAGAGTTACATAGGGCCTCATATGGGCTGAAAGACGTCATGGGCCATACATGGGCCAGAAGTGAAAACGGGCTGGAATCATATTGGATGGCCTAGATGACGCTACTGGGCCTAATTCGGATAGGGCATAATGGGCCTTGAGTTAGCGGGCTGTAAATGGGCTATATGCGAACATGCCGTTAACAGGCTTTCCACCTTTTGAGTTAGCCGGCCCGCCACCTTTTGACCAAGTCAAACGGGCCGGCCTTTTCATAGGAATGGGCCTCTGTTGGGCCGTGCCACGTGTCGACATATCATAGGCGCCTATCTGACCCACTCACGAGCTGACACGTGTTTCGTCCGGCCAATAAGAATTTTACACGTGGAAATTTCCCATTGGTTGGGGCTGTTAATGGGTTATCGGATCCAAAACCCGACCCGACAGCTTAACGGCGTTCCGTTACGGTGGATGCCACGTGTCGGTCACCCTTGACGAAAGCGCTTTTGTGACGCGCGATTTATCATAAAGGAAGTGGACACTTCCGTGATGATAATTTTGGTAATGTCATGGAATGCTTGTACGACAACACATGTATGACTATCTTGATTCTGTCATAAATTTGTCATGGATGTACATTCATGACAAAAAAGCAACCTACTCTTACAAACACGTATCATCACGGAAGTGTATTTTTTTGTAGTGGGAGCAATCAAAAATTATAGATACGTTGGAGACATACCAAGCATCCCCAAGCTTAATTCCTGCTTGTCCTCGAGTAGGTAAATGATAAAAATAGATTTTTTGATGCGGAGTGCTACTTGGCATAATTTTAATGTAATTTTTCTTAATTGTGGTATGAACATTCAGATCCGAAAGATTCAAGACAAAAGTTCATATTGACATAAAAATGATAATACTTCAAGCATACTAACTAAGCAATTATGTATTCTCAAAATAACATGGCCAAAGAAAGTTCATCCCTACAAAATCATATGGTTTAGTCATGTTTCATTTTCGTCACACAAGAATGCTATCATCATGCACAACCCCGATGACAAGCCAAGCAATTGTTTCATACTTTAGTAATCTCAAACCTATAAACTTTCACGCAATATATGAGCGCGAGCCATGGACATAGCACTATGGGTGGAATAGAATATAATGGAGGGGGGTTATGTAGAGAAGACAAAAAAGGTGAAAGTCTCACATCAACGAGGCTAATCAATGGGCTATGGAGATGCCCACCGATTGATGTTAATGCAAGGAGTAGGGATTGCCATGCAATGGATGCACTAGAGCTATAAATGTATGAAAGCTCAACAAAAGAAACTAGCGGGTGTGCATCCAACTTGCTTGCTCATGAAGACCTAGGGCACTTGAGGAGGCCCATTGCTCGAATATACAAGCCAAGTTCTATAATGAAAAATTCCCACTAGTATATGAAAGTGATAACATGAGAGACTCTCTACTATGAAGATCATGGTGCTACTTTGAAGCACAAGTGTGGTAAAAGGATAGTAACATTGTCCCTTCTCTCTTTGTCTCTCATATTTTTTTGGGCCTTCTCTTTTTTATGACCTTTCCCTTTTTTATATACCTCACATGGGACAATGCTCTAATAATGATGATCATCACACTTCTATTTATTTACAACTCAATGATTACAACTCGATACTAGAACAAAGATGACTCTATTTGAATGCCTTCGGTGGTGTATCGGGCGTGCACGGCGCAGGAGTCCGGGTGGAGTCGGAGAGCAGGGAGGGGGTGCAGCAATGCAAGCTCGGACAAGGTCGGGGGTGGGCACGGCGGCCTATGGCAATGGATTCGATGGGGAGGAAGGGTGGACGGAGCGAGGAGCTCACCACCGAGCCAGGGAGAGGTCGGAGAGGGTCGGGGAGGTGTCGGTGTTGCGGTGGCAACAGCGAGGTAGGGGCGGTCGGAGGCGGGGATGACGACCCGAGGAGGAGGTCGGGGAGGTAGTCCGGCGACGGGGTGGCGGGGTGGCGCCGGCGAGCATCATCGGCAGGCGATGTGATGTGAGGGAGTCCTGGATTAGGGGGTTTTCGGACAGCCAGACTATCTCCATTGGCCGGACTGTTAGACTATGAAGATACAAGATTGAAGACTTCGTCTTGTGTCCGGATGGGACTCTACTTGGCATGGAAGGAAAGCTATGCAATACGTATATGGATATCTCCACTTTTTGTAACCGACCTTGTGTAACCCTAACCCTCTCAGATGTCTATATAAACTGGAGGGCTTTAGTCCATAGGACAATAATCAAACCATACAATCATACCATAGGCTAGCTTCTAGGGTTTAGCCTCTCTCATCTCGTGGTAGATCTAATCTTGTAACACCCATATCTTCAATATTAATCAAGCATGACGTAGGGTTTTACCTCCATCAAGAGGGCCCGAACCTGGGTAAAACTTCGTGTCCCTTGCCTCCTGTTACCATCCGACCTAGACGCACAGTTCGGGACCCCCTACCCGAGATCCGCCGGTTTTGACACCGACATTGGTGCTTTCATTGGGAGTTCCTCTGTGTCGTTGCCGTTAGGCTTGATGGCTCCTACTATCGTCTATAGCGATGCGGTCTAGGGTGAGACTTTTCTCCCCAGACAGATCCTCGTATTTGGCGGCTTTGCACTGCGGGCTAATTCACTTGGCCATCTGGAGTAGATTGAAAGCTACGCCCCTGGCCATCAGGTCAGATTTGGAAGTTTGAACTACACGACCGACATCCGCAGAGACTTGATCTTCGACGGATTCGAGCCAGAGCTGGGCGCGCCGCACTGTCTCGATTGGCATGACCTAGCTCTGCCCCCGGACAGTACTCCAGAGGCCGCGCCCACATCAGCTCCGACCCTTAGCTCGGAGCCAACTACGCCAATCGAGGACGGGTGGCTAGACACTGCCTCAGGGGTTGCAGTCTCGACGGCGATCGAGCCAAACACCAGCATAATCCTCTGCTCAACCCGTGACTCCAAGGTGCCAGACTCTCTTACGGATCCCGAACCATCCGCGCCTCTGCCAATCAAATCCGAGTGGGCGCCGATCATGGAATTCACCGCTGCGGATATCTTTCAGCACTTGCCCTTCGGCGACATTCTGAATTCACTAAGGTCTCTCTCTTTGTCGCGAGAGCCCTAGCTGGATTATGGCCAATAGGACTGGGATGCGGACGAAGAAGAAAGTCGACGCCCACCCACTACCCACTTTGTAGCCACTGTCGATGATTTAACCGACATGCTCGACATCGACTCCGAAGACATTGGCGGTATGGACGACGAAGTAGGAGACGAACATGAACCAGCACCTACAGGGCACTGGAAAGCCACCTCGTCGTATGACATATACATGGTGGATACACCCAATGAAGGCAACGGCGACGAGATAGCGGAGGATGACCCCTCCAAAGAGCAACCCAAGCGACAACGTCACCGGCGCCGCTCTAAGTCCCGCCAAAGCAAAAGTGGTGATACCGGCGCAGGAGATAATAACACTCCGGATAGCGCCGAAGACAACGAAAACCCCCTCCAGGAAGAGTTAGATCAGGAGGATGAAGGTGCCAGCTCTCTTGAGAGAGCGGTTGGCGGAGAGGAGGAGGATGACAATTACATGCCCCCCCTCCGAAGATGAGGTAAGCCTCAGCGACGATGAATTCGCCGTACCAGAGGATCCCATCGAACGAGAGCGCTTCAAGCGCAGGCTTATGGCCACGGCAAATAGCCTGAAGAAAAAGCAGCAGCAGCTTCAAGCTGATCAAGATCTGCTAGCTGACAAATGGACTGAAGTCCTCGCAGCCGAGGAATATAAACTCGAGCGTCCCTCCAAGAGTTACCCAAGGCACAGGTTACTACCCCGACTGGAGGAAGAAGCGTATGATACGGCTGACTGACCACCTCGTGGCCGCGATAGAGAGGCATTCCTGCCGAAAGCTCAGCCTCCACCCCAATGCCATCCAAATAAAAAGGCATGGGGAGATACGCCAGACCTGCGAGGCATATTGGAGGACAAAGCAAAGCACTCAAGATTGATCTACGGATCACAAGGGTGCACCACTCTATGAGACGGTAAACGTCACGCCGGATACAGTAAAAGCAAATCCGGCCAGGCCGAACACAGTGGGTAGGACCCATACGAGCTGCGTCACGATATAGCCCAATACAGAGGCGCCACACAGCCCTTATGCTTCACAGACGAAGTAATGGAACATCAATTCCCAGAAGGTTTCAAACTTGTAAACATTGAATCTTTCGAAGGCACAACAGATCCCGCGGTATGGATCGAGGACTTCCTCCTCCACATCCACATGGCCCGCGGTGATGACTTACATGCCATCAAGTACCTCCCGCTAAACCTCAAAGGACCAGCACGTCATTGGCTTAGTAGCTTGCCAGCGGACTCCATTAGCTATTGGGAAGATCTGGAAGCCGCATTCATCGACAACTTTCAGGGCACTTATGTGCGACCACTAGACGCCGATGACTTGAGCCACATAATTCAGCAGCCAGAAGAGTCAGCCAGGCAATTCTAGACTCGGTTCTTTACAAATCGTCGACTGTCCGGATGCGGAGGCCTTAGCGGCTTTCAAGCGTAACATCCGAGACGAGTGGCTAGCCTGACACCTTGGTCAGGAAAAGCCGAAATCTATGGCAGCCCTCATGACTCTCATGACCCGCTTTTGTGCGGGAGAAGACAGCTGGTTGGCTCGCAGTAACAACATATCAAAGAACCATGGTACCTCAGATACCAAGGACAGCAATAGCAGGTCACGTCGCAACAAGCATAAGCGCCGCATTAACGGCGAAAGTACTGAGGATACGGCAGTCAATGCTAGATTCAAAGGATCTAAACCCGGTGAGCGGAAAAAGCCATCCAAACAAAGTACGCCGGGTCCGTCCAGCTTGGACCGTATACTCGATCGCTCGTGTCAAATACATGACACCCCAGACAAGCCAGCCAATCACACCAACAGGGATTGTTGGGTGTTCAAGCAGGCCGGCAAGTTAATTGCCGAAAACAAGGACAAGGGGCTGCATAGCGATGATGAGGAAGAACCCCGGCAGCCGCACACCGGAGGACAGAAGAGGTTTCCCCCGCAAGTACGGACGGTGAACATGATATACGCAACCCACATCCCCAAGAGGGAGCGGAAGCATGCACTCAGGGACGTATATGCGCTGGAGCCAGTCACCCCGAAGTTCAACCCTTGGTCCTCCTGTCCGATCACCTTCGATCGCAGGGACCACCCCACTAGCATCCGTCACGGCGGATTTGCCGCACTGGTCCTAGACCCAATCATCGACGGATTTCACCTCACTTGAGTCCTCATGGACGGCGGCAGCAGCGGGAACCTGCTTTATCAGGACACAGTGTGCAAAATGGGTATAGACCCCTCAAGGATCAAACCCACAAAGACGACCTTTAAAGGCGTCATTCCAGGCGTAGAGGCCCACTGCACAGGCTCAATTACACTCGAAGTGGTCTTTGGATCCCCGGATAACTTCTGAAGTGAAGAGTTAATCTTCGATATAGTCCCGTTCCGCAGTGGTTATCACGCACTGCTCGGACGAACCGCATTTGCTAGATTCAATGCGGTACCACATTATGCATACCTCAAGCTCAAGATGCCAGGACCTCGCAGAGTTATTACAGTCAATGGAAACATAGAGCGCTCTCTCCGAACAGAGGAGCACACCGCGGCCCTCGCAGCAGAAGCACAAAGCAGCCTCTCAAGGCAATCTACCAGTTCGGCGTTTCAAAGCCCGGACACCTTCAAGCGCGCTCGGGGCAATCGGCAAATAGACCGCCTGGCGTGATCTGAGCTCACGTAGCAATACGACGGCCACCCCAATCCCAGCCCAATGACGTTGTTCGTGCCGCGCGTACATCATTACGCATTAAAAATACCATGGGCACAGATGGGGAGGGGGAGGCACAACTACGACACGTCCCAAAACGTGGCCTAAACCACACCAGGGGCTTCCTGTTTGGTTATTTTTCTTTTTCTTTCAGGACTTCAATCTCTAAAAACTCTGTCCGGCAGCTCTATTGCCAAACACATGATACATCAACCAAGGAGGCCGACGACTATGGAATTCCCAGGTGGATTACAGATTTCACATAATTCCTCTGCTCTCTCTTGCAAGGGACATAGTCCTACTCTTTTGCTAATTACACTATCTGTATCACTCCACTTTAATGCAATTTTCTAATATATAATGCATGACATTACAATTATTATCGCATTTTTGTTATATGTATACATATCTATGTGTTCATTAATGACGCCTAGCAACCGTACACTCTGGTACGGCCAATGCGCCAGGGGCTTACGTACCCACAATATGGTGTGAAAAGTCCGAACACTTTCACAAGTGCGGCACCCCGAACTTATAGCATTATATGCATCAGCTCCGAATCATGTCTTTGTCAAATGTTGGGTTTGCCCGGCTCCTATGTTTTGGTACCTTACGTTCCGCTCTATCGACTAAGGTAGCGCTAGGAGAACTACTGCAATTGTGCCCCGGTTCTGCTGGGTCGAGCACCTTAGTAGAGAAAGCTAAAATTGACTGTCATGATAAGGCGAGAGACTGGTCGCTGTTCGGCGAGGTTTCTTGAGTCCCTAAAGACTTATGCCGCTTAGGGCGAGGGGCCGGCTCCGTCCGGCTTACATGCGTGTATCGCGCCCCGAATTCGGCCTTCCGAATACCAGGGGCTTTGCCGAAATTTAAAATTATAGAATTCTATGGCTAAGTGAGAGTGATAAAGCATTATTAGTCCGGTTGCCTTGTTCGTTGTGCTGAGCACCTCCCTCGAAGGACCCAAACATGGGAACAAGAGTGCTCAGGTTTATCCCGAACACCCCGAAACTCGTGGCATGGGGGCAGAAGCCGAGGACTAGCCATCTCTCAAATTGGATAAACAGCCAAATAGAAGGTAATATTTTAAATTCACACAAGCGTTGCATAGCGCATATGAAACAAGTTTTCATTACACAGGATAAAAAACGAGCAAGTCTCATTCAAATATTACATTTTTTGAACACTCATCCGTGATAAGACGGGCGCCCGGCAGAACACCCTCGTAGTACATCTTGGGGTGGGGGTGCTCCTTGCCCTCCGGCGGCCCCTCCTTGATAAGCTTCACGGCGTCTAGCTTGACCCACTGCGTTTTCACATGGGCAAAGGCCCGGCGTGCACCTTCAATGCAGACGGATCGCTTGACGACCTCCAGCCGTGGGCAGGCATCCACAAGCCGCCTCACCAGGCCAAAGAAGCTGTTCGGAAGGGCGTCGCCAGGCCACAACTGGACTATGAAGCCCTTCATGGCCTGATCGCCCGCCTTATGTAGCTCGGCCATCTGCTTCATCTGGACGCTCATTGGCACCGGATGTTCGGCCTCAGCATACTAAGACCAGAACAACTTCTCCGTCGAGCTTCCGTCCTCGGCCTGGTAGAATAGTGCGGCTTCGGACACACTGCGGGGCAAATGTGCGAATGCTCCTGAAGAGCTCCGGATTCGAGTAAGTAATCGGTAATTCACTGTTGCATGCTTGCTTTGCATATAGAAAGCCTTACCCGCCGCTATCTTCTTCATCGCGTCGATCTCCTAAAGGACCTTCTGGACCTCGGCCTTGGCACTCTTCGCGCTCTCATGGGCCGAGGCAAGCTCAGACTCTCTCGTCTTCAAGTCAAGCTCCAACGCCTCATGCTTTGTCACGAGGGCCTTGAGCTCTTGCTGCACCTCGCCCACTCGAGCCTTGCGCCTCTCTCGCTCGGTGCGCTCCAGGGCCGCCTTTTCTTCGGCCTGGGACAGCGCTTGCTTCAGGGTCGCCACCTCGGTCGTGGCCCCTGGCAAACATACAATGATCCTGTCATTTAGCAATCGCGTCCTTTTTTCTCATCTACAGACGGGGTATTACTTACCCTTGTTCTCCTCGAGCTGCCTCTTAGCAAGGCCAAGCTCTTTCAAGGACCCCTCGAGGGCCTCCTTCAGTACGGCGACCTCCGCAGTTAGTACGGCGGACGCCAGCAGCGAAGCCTGCACATGCATATTGACATACTTATATTAGACTCCTGTGATATTATTTGATCCTCTGTTCGGCTTTTCTTTGTGAACACGAACAAAGCATCAGGGGCTACTGTCTATGTGGTAACACTTCTGCTACATTTTAAAATACTTACCTCGAAGCCTATTAGAAGGCTAGTACAGGCTTCAGTCAATCCTCTCTTGGCGGACTGAACCTTCTGGATCACCGCACTCATGATAGTGCGGTGCTCCTCCTCGATGGAAGCGCTGCGAAGTGCTTCCAACATAGTGTCCGACGCCTCTGGGTGGACAGAGGTCACCGGCACTGGCGTCTCACCCTCCTTAGAAGGGGACCGCCTGCCCGAGCTCGGATCCATTGGAGGGTCCGGCGCGGTGTTCGGCTGAGGGCCGAACTCAGAGCTTCTGGGGACCCCATCCCCTCGGCTCCTGGAGTCCGGAAGGTCGCCATGAGGCGCCTCTGGGACTGTCCCCCCCGATCCGGTGCCTCTTGAGACAGCACCTCGGTGTCGTCGGCCGGATGAGGAGAGGTGGCCGTCGGGACTGGATCGCTATCAATGTCCGACGCGCCTAGGGAGACGTCCGAGGATACCTCGATATTGGCTCGGGGCGGCCTGCACAATTGAGTTCGGCATTAGGGAAAGCAATGCGACAAAGGAATCCTACGGGTTACTTTGGTATCCGAATACTTACGATCTCCCCTGGGGCTTGCCCCTGGGCAACCACTCGTCTTCACTTTCATCGTCGATGGCAGAGCTGTCCGGAAGGAGCGTCCTTCCCTTCTTGGACCCTTCGGCCTCCCCAGTTGGGGCGGCCTTCCTTTTCTTGTCTCCCCCAGTCGGTGGGGGAGCCTCCTCTTCCTCTTCCTCGTCTTCTGGGGAAGAGTGCACCGCAGAGTCATCGGACGGTGAGTCCGACGATGCCATGCGTCGGGAACTCTTTCGAGCTCCCTTGGCCTTCTTGGTCTTCTCCGGCACCTTATAAGGGGCCGGAGTCAGCATCTTCATCAGAAGAGCGTCTACGGGGCCTTCGGGCAAGGGAGCCGGACAGTCGATCTGTCCGGCCATTTTCTGCCAGTCCTGTCAAAATTATGGGAGTTTAGATCCCGCATAGAGCCAATCTATATATATATAAAACAAATATCCTGTAAGAGGTAAAACAACTTACCGCACTGGCGTGGCGCTTCGCGCTGAATCCACGATCCTCAGTAATGAGGGGAGGGACCGTGGCGCCCTTGAACAGCAGCCTCCAGGCATCTTCATGAGTCGTGTCGAAGAGCTTGTTCAGAGTTCGGTGCTGCGCCGGATTGAACTCCCACAAGGTAAACTCCCGTTGTTGGCACGGGAGTATCCGGCGAACGAGCATAACCTGGACTATGTTGACGAGCTTGATCTTCTTATCCACCAATTTTCTGAATGCATGACTGGAGTCCGGTCAGCTCTTTTGAATTACCCCAGGACAGGCCCTTCTCTTTCCAGGAGGTGAGCCACATGGGGATGCCAGATCGGAACTCGGGGGTTGCTACCCATGCGGGGTCGCACGGCTCGGTGATATAGAACCACCCCGATTGCCACCCCTTTATGGTGTCCACGAAGGTGCCCTCGAGCCATGTGATGTTGGGCATCTTGCCCACCATGGCGCCTCCGCACTCCGCCTAGCGGCCGCTCACTACCTTCGGCTTGACATTGAAGGTCTTTAGCCATAAGCCGAAGTGGGGCTTGATGCGGAGGAAGGTCTCGCACACGATGATAAATGCCGAGATGTTGAGGATGAAGTTCGGGGCCAGATCATGGAAATCCAGGACGTAATAAAACATGAGCCCCGGGACGAAGGGATGGAGAGTAAATCCCAGTCTGCGGAGGAAATGAGTGAGGAATACCACCCTTTCATGGGTCTCGGGGGTGGGGATGAGCTGTCCATCATCTGGGAGGCGGTGCGCGATATCGTCGTGCAGATATCCGGCTCTCCTCAGTTTCTTGACGTCTCCCTCCGTGATGGAGGAGACGATCCACTTGCCTCCCACTCCGGACATGGTTGGAGAAGGTTGAGGTGGAAGTGAGAGCTTGGGCGCTGGAGCTCGAGTATGCGGGAGCAGATGAGCAGAGGAGGAAGAAGGCGTGGATAGAAAGGTGAATCCTTATCCCTTTATATAGGCGGACAAAATGAAATGTCCCCACTTGCCTAGTAAAACTCGCTTATCCCCCAAGTGCCACAATTGATGGCGCGGTTGGGTTACCCACGCCCGTATTGATGAGAATCCCGTAATAGGGGACACAATCTCTGTTTTGACAAGACATGTCGAAAAACTGCCTCGCGTTATGTGCGGGGCTGGTTAAAAGAAACGGTTCGAATAATCACCGGGCCATGACGTAACGTCATGTTGCCAAAGCAAGCTAGCGGATTAGATCTGCGAAAGCATTATTCTCTACAGCGAAGTCTGGAACTTATTTTGCAGGGTCGGACACTATCCTCATATTCAAATTCTTCTATGATGTATTCGGAGAAGGAACCTGCCTTGCAATGCCAAAGACAACTGCGTGCCGGACTCATCGTCATTGAAGCCTGGTTCAGGGGCTACTGAGGGAGTCCTGGATTAGGGGGTCTTCGGACAGCCGGACTATCTCCATTGGCCGGACTGTTAGACTATGAAGATACAAGATTGAAGACTTCGTCTCGTGTCCGGATGGGACTCTACTTGGCGTGGAAGGAAAGCTAGGCAATACGTATATGGATATCTCCTCTTTTTGTAACCGACCTTGTGTAACCCTAACTCTCTCCGGTGTCTATATAAACCGGAGGGCTTTAGTCCGTAGGACAACAATCACAACATACAATCATACCGTAGGCTAGCTTCTAGGGTTTAGCCTCTCTGATCTTGTGGTAGATCTACTCTTGTAACACCCATATCTTCAATATTAATCAAGCATGACGTAGGGTTTTACCTCCATCAAGAGGGCCCGAACCTGGGTAAAGCTTCGTGTCCCTTGCCTCTTGTTACCATCCGTCCTAGACGCACAGTTCGGGACCCCCTACCCGAGATCCGCCGGTTTTGACACCGACAGGTGGTGTTGGGGAGGCGAACGAAGGGCATGGCCCAGATCCAGTCGGGAGAGGGAGGAGTACGAGGGGAAGTGGGTGACGGTTAGGGTTTCTGTGGGGTGGTGGTGGTGTATGACGGCCCGGGGATGGGCCGGCCTGGTCGGCAGCCAGCTAGGCCGGTAGGCCCAGTGAGGGGAAGGGGTCGGCCTTTCCTCTTTTTGTCTTTTGTTTTACTTCTTCTTTTTTAATTTTATATTTTAAATACCTTACTTTTATTAAATATATTAGTTGTACCTAAATTAGTATTAACCAATATGCCACCAACACAATTAAATTGGCACCTAAAATTAAAATAGTTTGTAATTGTTTAACATTTTAAAAGCTTTTAAATAATTGGTTTTGTTACTGTTTTGTCCATTTTAGAATTTTCAACACTTTATAAAAGTGGGATTTCTCCACCAACATTTAGTATGGATTATTTGCCACAAATCGAACATTTTAGTTCCAATATTTGAAAACTTTTGTTGTTTTCCATATTTTGAATTTAAATTTGAATTGTTTTTTTGAACTAACGCGATTAGCAACAGTAATCGAGGTGACATGACATCATCAGCAGAGGTTCACTCTAGCTTAAATATCCGGGCGTCACAATTCTCCTCCACTACAAGAAATCTCTCCCGAGATTTAGGAGGCGGAGTAATGGGAAAGACTACACTACTAGGGAAAAGCCTAGCATCAACGCTGGTTTTAGGACTATCAGTAGCGCGGGCAGGAGCACTACTGGTACGGTGCTACAGCTAAAGGTTAGCAGTAGTGTTGGTTAACCCACGCTACTGCTACACCGACTTAGTAGTAGCGCTTTCTCGACGCGGCGCTACTGGTAATTACTAGTAGCGCTTCTCCCAACCCGCGCTACTACTATTATTCCGTATTTAATTTATTTTTTATTTCATGTTGTATTCATACACCTCTATACAATTTTCCATACATCAGCAATTTAGAGATTGTTTTTACATCATAATGAGTTATTTCATCATTGGGTGAATGAACCGTGGACTAGTTTCAAGTGGATGGACATCCACTTGAAACTAATCCGCAGTTTTTTGCAATGATATAATAAATATCATCATCATCATATCATTAACAACTTATCATCATAATACATCATTGTCATATCTGAACCCTACCGGTGAGGGTATGCTATTTGATGAAAACGAACGAATAGATGAAGTCCAGAACAATGATGACGAAGGAAATGTTGTTCTTCAGGTAACAAAGACCGGCGAGGTATATTTATATAAGCGGGCATCTGGTGATCATCACATGTTTTAATTGATTTGTATATCTATTACCGAATCGATCTTTCTTCTTTTAGCCCTCTAGATCGAGCAAATCTTCTACAAGCAGCAAGACAGTTCATGGCCCGACCAAAAAGTTGAAGGATGGTGTAAAGTACAACATCAATGCCAGCACACCTAATGGCGAACCATGCAAACCTAAGAAGAATGCGAACAAGTTAATTGTCAATGCAGAGTTATTGTCAGGGACCAAATCCCAATCTCCATTCAAGAATGGAAAAAGCCAGCAAAGGAAGATCCAGATGTTACTTTTGTGGACCAAAGAGCAAAAGATCTGCTTGGGGAATCTCTCATGTCACATTTCACCCTACCAGGTCATTTGACAGATGCATATTTGGAGAAAGTCAAGAACTCTGCTCTTAAGAAGATAGCGATAGCATTCAACAACCACAAGAAAAATATATGTCCCGCATACGTCAATATAGGAAAGAAGACTCCAGAATTCAAGGGAACACTGGAGAAGGCAAGAGATCACTGGGACACTTTCATGAAATTCAAGGAATCAGAAGTAGCTCAGGAATGGTCGAGAATAAACTAGGTTAATGCCGCAAAAAAGCATTGGCACCATAAGCTGGGGCCAGGTGGCTACAAGGTGGCCCGGCCTAAGTGGGATCTCGTTGAGCAAGAGATGATGGCTGTAGGGGTCACTCCAGTTATATTGAGATGCCCCCTAGGTGCGGGACTTGGTTCTATGCGCATGGGGGGGGGGGAGTTGGACCCAAAGACAAGCGAGGTTTTGGAGCGGGCAAGTCTTAAAGGAGCCACCGACAGTTTACTTGTTGCAATAGAAGATGCTCGAACGGGGGTGTTCACACCCAACAGAGAGAACGACGATGCTGGAACACCGACTACAGAAGCTATGCGAGAAAGAAGCGGGAGGAGGAGCAGAAGAGGAAGTTGGAGGAGGAGAGGTAGCAGGAAGCATACCGCCTTCGCATCGTAAAATCAAAGCACGCAGAGTTGGAACTCGCTTTCAAGCGGCAGCAGCAACAGATCGACTCACTTAGCCAGGAAAGGGGGTCTCAGCAGCGGCAGCGGCTAGCAGATCCAGCATTGCAAAACACCATCCCATCCATGCCGATAAGCAGCGTGGGTTCCTCCCCTGGCGATGATACACTAAAGGATAGATACCCTGTGGATGATATCATAGTTACGACAACTTGTGAGCTACACATAAAAGTGAAGAACATATCCATGAAGGTGGCGGGCGGCTATGCTTATCCCCCTGAAGCAACCTTCCATTGCAATCTGATTCTAGCTGGCTATGCTTGTGTCGGGGTTGATGAAGTGGTGGTAGGATATTCCGGGCTAGAGCTTGACAATCCTGGAGGTGACGACGAGCGCACATTGGGAGAGGCCATACATCATATCATTCTATGGAGAAAGGATTGCATCATCTTTCTAAGGCCACCGACACCGCGTCAGCCCGCTCCTCCTCCAAGTCGGTCACCCCGTCAGCAGACTCCCGCTCCTCCAAGTTCACCACCGTGTCAACAGACTCCTGCTCCTCCAAGTCCGCCACTGCGTCAACTCCTCGTCCTCCAAGTCTGGCACCGCGTCAGCCGACTCCTCCTCCTCCAAGTCCGGCACTGCGTTAGCCATCTCCTCCTCCAAGTCAGGCACCGCGTCAGCCTTCTCCGCCCCCTCACTGGGCTTCGCCGCCTAAGTAACAGCGGAAGAGAGGCACTGCAACTATGGCGGCTAGGGGTACAACATGAGGCAAGAAATACAAATTTGGTCCAAGCCTCAAGCCTCTTCTGAGGTTGGCTTACCACTTGACTGCACAGGAAAACGAAGCCGAAGTCGCTGCCCAAGTGAAGGCCCATTTTGGACCGAAACCGCCCCCGACGCCAAAGGAGAAAGTACCTGAGCATGTCATTCAACACTTAATTGATATGGCTCAACTAGCTGTCAAGCATAGAGATTCAGACTATGAGCGCCAAATCAAGAAGTCATATCAAGCACAATAAAAGAAGGAGTCGAGCTCGAGCCAAGGAACTGCCAAAAAAAGCAGGAAAACTATTCCCCAGCTGGGAGAACAGGCGGTGCGATCGTTCCTCTGCTCATTGTACAAACACATGTGAGTACCAGCGGCGATCAGCTGGCAATAACCAACGATCATAGAAGGCAGGCTGAAGAGGCCGGTGTCACTATAGAACAACTCATAGGCATCGAGGACTTAGAAATGTTTAAAGAGGAGGAACTAGCATGGAAATATGTCTGCAGCCAACCTATGGTCAAGCCTGAGCAGATCCCGAGGCTATCGATGAAAATGTATGAATTGCATCAATGGCACATGAGAGAAGTAAAGAATACCTATCGAGAGTCCCTCATGGTGAGAGTCAAGGCGGAGCACTACTTCCATGAATAAGATCTATGGGTTGAGTTTCGAGAAATGTTTCAGTTATTCAATCAAGACGCACTCGACAAATCTATCGTCAGTTGCTATTGTCTATAAGTGATTTCTTTCTATAATTTAAGTCTCTAGCTAGCTGTAGTGCTCGTTCATTACCTGTAATTATCCTCACTATATTCTTTTCTGTGGTGTTTACATAGAATGATGATGTATGAAATGAAAAATGCTGGACGCTGGCATTTCATTGACCCAAATACCATTAATGAAAAGACATGGTTACAAGAATATGATCGACCATACATCGAGAAAAGCTTGCTATAGTTCTTGAAGCACCTAAATACCCAACCAGAAATACTACTTACTTAAAACTTCGGGTGAGTGACACTGTCTTGTACTACAAATTATGTTTTTGCTTACTAGATGTTAATAAGTGTAGTTGATGAGTTATGCACATGATCGCTTAATTATACAAACATGTGCGCATGCAGTTTTCACTGGATCCTGCTAATCATTGAAGTTGACGAGGGAAGAGTTCAAGTACTGGACTCACTACTTAACGATGTTAATGGCTAGTCAATCGTGAGGGGGATGGTCGACATGTAATTTCAATCATTATCAAACTATATGTCAGCCTCTTTAGTTCATTTCGTTATATCAACTAATTAATAACTCTTTTATTACTTTTCTTTGCTGGCGGGCTGGGCTTGGGAAAAGTTCATCAAACAGGTTGAAGGCCCATGTAAACAACAGCTGAAATGGTGTCGACTCAAGGTAATTAATTAAGTAGCTAGTACTATCTAGCTATCATCTCTTTAATTCTAGTTTCAATACCATTATCATGCTTGCTTAATTATTATCTAATTGAATTCTATTCTCGTAAAGGCCCTAAAGCAAGCGTCGGTGAGTAATTTATGTGCATACTATGTTTGCAAGAACATTATTCACAATTCACAATTGGAGAACAGTATTCACAATTTTTACATCATTATCTAATACACACACACACACACACAACTAATACATGCATATTGATCTCCTTTTTTAAAATGAAGGAGATGTGGGATAAGCTCCTACTAGAGGATCGCGTACAAGCAATTCAAGAGTAAATAACGGGATTTTTGCTCGACCAGGTCATTTATCCCAAAGGACAATACTATTACAAGCTATAATGCCTCCATGTAATGATCCGCAAATTGTAGGAGAAATTGTATATACCAAATTGTATATATATACATGTGTATGTGAATGGTCGTGCGAGAAATTGTATATACCAAATTGTATATATGATCGGTTCTACGAGAAATTCTATTTATATATACGCATAATGTGTACAATATGTAGTAGCGTAAAATATTTTTGAAATGAAAAAGAATTAAATGGAAAACACAAAACTAAAAGGAAAAATAAATCATAAACCCATAAACCCCTAAACCTTTTAGTCCCAACCAGGACTAAAGGCCCCAACCCCTTGGCGCGGGCTCGTGCCACGTGGTGGGCCTTTGGTCCCGGTTCGTGATGCACCGGCACTAAAAGGGGCCGGCCTTTAGTCCCCACCCTTTAGTGTCAGTTGCAGAACCGACACTAAAGGTCCTTACGAACCAGGACAATAAGCCGATTCTGCACTAGTGACTAGAGGTTCAATACAAACCGGGACTAATGAATCCCGCCGCCTAGCCATTGGAACCGACACTAATGTTCACATTAGTATCGGTCCGTTTACAAACCGGGACTAATGTGGCTCACGTAAAGTAGTTTCTCTACTAGTGTTTGATGATATCTACCTTCGGGCATAAATAATCATCAACTTGGTTCACCGAGTCCACCGCGAAGGAACATTCTGATTCAATTTCTATGTTGCTCCATCCAATGTGAGTTGCCAAGTACAACCAGTTTCTGATGGCAGTTAGCTCAGCTAAGTCAACTCCACTGTTGTTTGGAACAAACCAACTTGCTGCAGCAATAAAATCACCCCGGTTGTCTCGTGCCACAACACCACAAGCACCTGAAAGTGTTTCATACTGAAAGGAAGCGTCAACATTTATCTTCATGATCCCATATCCTGGTTTCCTCCACATGTGGTCATTCTTCCTTATTGGACCTTTGGGTATGGTTGACGTGAGGCAATTTGTCGCCAAAACCTTGATCGCTAGTGCAGGTTTTCCCTGCGTTTGGACATTTACTCCCTTTACTATCTGCCAGCGCTGCCACCATATATACCATGCCGCTACAACTGCAAGCTCCGCCGTTGGTACCTCCGCATCATTGCCCTGAAGCTTTGATAAAATTTCCATTGTAATAGATCCTTACCTGTCCCCGGCGACAGCTTCCCGTATGACTTGTAGCAAGCCGAGCCGCTCCCAAACATCCCTAGCTCGTCGGGACTTAAATAAGCAGTGTTGAATGTCTTCCGCTCCGACTAAAAAAACTGAACATTAAGCTAAGCAAGGGATGTGTCGGTTTGCTAATACACCAACGCTTGGGAGGGCGCCATGCAAAACTTTCCATGCAAAATGTTTTTTCTTCCATGGTATTTTCACCTTCCACATATCCTTCCACACCGATTTTATATTTTCTATACCTTGCCCATCGGCTCGCACCCACTATGCCCCAGTTGATATTCAAACTCCTTATGATAAGCCGATCACACGGAAAACGTGCCATATAGTGTATAGTTCCAAGCCATAAAGTCTTTCATCAAGTGATAATTCAAGGGGATTTGTAATATCCTATATATGAACATCGACAAGAGAGAAAACATCACATATTAGATCCTCGTCCCACTGGCCTGTGTACGGGTTTATTAACTCATCAACCTTTGAAAGCATTGTTGCACCCCTATTCATGATTACTTTCCTTGTGACACTTGATGGAATCCATGGATCATGCTAGATATCAATTTAAGCTCCACTTCCAACACACCAAATGCAAGCCCGCTTAAAAGTCTGAATAACTACGACAATACTCTGGCAAGTATAAGAAGAGCCTTTCTTTGGTACAACTTTCAATATGTCGCCATCTGGGTAATATTTTGCCCTTAGAACTTGCACACACAAAGAATCCGTGTTTTGGATTAGTCGCCAGCACTGTTTTGCTAACATGCTCGATTAAAACTGTGCAAGTCTCTAAAACCCAATCCCCATTCCTTCTTCGGAATACACAACCTCCACCACGCAAACCAATGCATTTTCTTTTTCTCCTCATTGTCACCCCACCAAAACCTAGCAATCGCATTAGTGATAGACTTACAAATTCCTTTAGGAAATTTAAAAACTAACATTGCATAAGAAGGTATTGCTTGGGCTACCGACTTTACCGGTACCTCTTTACCTTGCATCAAGAGTGTTTTCTCCTTCCATCCCTTCAACCTCTGCAATCTCTATCGATCAAGTGCTGGAAACAGTCAATTCTATCGACGCACACCATTGTAGGGAGACCCAAGTATGTGTCCGATAGAGCCTGTGTCACAATATTTAAATCTCTACACACATTCTCCCTGGTATTGACATTAGTATTTGGACTAAAATAGACACTCGATTTAGCATTACTATCTAGTTGCCCAGAACTAGCACAATATGTGTCAAGAACCCTTTTGAGTGTACTTGCAATATGTGAGTCTTCCTTCATTAGGATCAAGGAGTCATCAAACAGTAAATGTGAGATAGGGGAGCATTTCTACAAACAAGGACCCCTTCTAGTCCTCCAGTTTCCTGTTCATGAGCTAGTAAGCTTGAAAGACCCTTAGAGCAAAAGAGAAATAAATAAGGTGATAATGGGTCACCCTGTTTGAGCCCTCTCGTGGGAGAGAATTCTTCACTTTCTATATTATTGAATCAGACCCTATAGCTTACTGAAGATACACACTCCATGATAAGCTCCACCCAATGTTCATGAAATCCCATCCGCAACATTATTTTTACCAAGAAGCCCCACCCAACACGGTCGTAGGCTTTGTTCATGTCCAGCTTCACGGCACAATATCCATTTGATCCATGTTTTTTTTCTTGAATGGATGGAAACACTCGTAAGCTACCAACACATTATCAGTAATAAGTCTGCTCAGGATGAAAGCACTTTGTGTTGGAGATATAATTTCAGGAAGGATTCGTTTTAGTCTGTTTGCAAACATTTTTGAAATTATTTTATAAACCGTGTTGCAAAGACTGATTGGCTTGTATTGTGTAATTATCTCTGGACTATTGACTTCCGTAATTAGCACTACATTTGTTGAATTCCATCGTGAAGGGATCTTTCTTTTATTTATAGCATTGAGCACTTCATCACTCAACTCGTCGCCCAAAATGTGCCAAAATCTATTAAAAAAGATAGCATGAAGTCCATCCGGGTGAGGAGCCTTCAATCTCCTATTTGAAATAAAGCTTGGTGAACATCCTCCCTGGTGTACTCAACCAAAAGCATATTGTTCATATCGGCGGACACCACGGGTTTTACAGAGTTCAACAGTCCTTCGTCCACCACACCCATATCGGATGTGAAGAGGCCGTGGAAGTAGTACCTAATTAGGGGCTTAAGATTATCATTACCTTCTACCTAGGAATCACTACTGCTCTTGAGCTTTTTTATTAAATTCTTCCATCAACGTGCCGAGGCGAACTAATGAAAATAAGTCGCGTTCCGGTCGCCTCGATGTAGCCAGCTTACTTTGCCTCTTTGTGCCCAATATATCTCGTCTTTCTCCAGCAAATTTTCTATAAAAAGAGACAAGTCGTTCTGCTTCATACGAACACCCGACGTCGGGCTGGCTTTTGTAAGTGACTCAAGTTCCCGCTGTGCCTTCTTGAGTCTTGAATGAGGCTCATTCAAGACCATACGGTCCCATGGATGCAGGTCTTGGTGCACCACAGTTAGCTTTGCTCCTATATCTGGTCCAATACCATGCTAAGCAACCTTGTGCCATGCTGTTTTCACTACTTCCTCAACAGTCTCCTCTGCCATCCACCTCGCCTCAAATTTCCTCCCATAGGAAGGTCGTTGTTTGATAACCCACAAGTATAGGGGATCAATTGTAGCCTCTTTCAATAAGTAAGAGTGTCGAACCCAACGAGGAGCTAAAGGTAGAACAAATATTCCCTCAAGTTTTATCGACCACCGATACAACTCTACGCACGCTTAACGTTCGCTTTACCTAGAACAAGCATAAAACTAGAAGTACTTTGTAGTTGTGATGGGATAGGTTTGCAAGAATATAAAGAGCATGTAAATAAAAACTAGGGGCTGTTTTAGGTAAATAAGCAATAAAGTTAGTATAGTGAGTGTGGAAAAGTGGTGGTAGGAGTTGCGAAATTGTCCATAAGCAATTGACCGCTTTACTAGACGGACAGCAACTTTTATGTGGGAGAGGCCACTGCTAGCATGTCATCCCTGACTTGGAATTCTATGCACTAATGATTGGAACTATTAGAAAGCATCCGCAACTACTAACATTCATTAAGGTAAAACCCAACCATAGCATTAAGATATATTGGTCCACCTTCAATCCCGTATGCATCAATTTCTATGCTAGGTTGGAGCTTCTGTCACTCTTGCCCTCTAATACATAGTACTATCAACATACAACTAACCCTATGGTGTGATCCATGCGCTTGCTCATATGACGGGCACCAAAGGACAACAACATAACCACAAGAAAATTAAACCAATCATAGCAATTCACTAATTACCGATAGGACAACGAAAATCTACTCAGACATCATAGGATGGCAACACATCATTAAATAATAATATGAAGCATAAAGCTCCATGTTCAAGTAGAGGGTACAGCGGGTTGCGGGAGAGTGGACCGTTGTAGATAGATAGGGGAAGGTGATGAAGATGTTGGTGAAGATGACAGAGGTGTTGGTGTAGATCACCATCACACGATGATGGCCCTAGCGGCGTTCTGGCGCCACTGGGAGAGAGGGGGAGAGAACCCCCCCTTCTTCTTCTTCTTCCTTGACCTTCTCCTTAGATGGGAGAAGGTTTACCCTCTAGTCCATGGCCTCCATGGCATGGGAGGGGTGAGATCCCCTTCGAGATTTGATCTGTCTCTCTGTCTCTCTCTGTTTCTGCGTTTCAGATTCTGGCCTTTCACCGTTTCTTATATTTTGTACACTCGTAACTCCGATTGGGCTGAAATTTTAACACGGTTTTTATCCAGATATTGGCTTTCGTGCGGCGAAAGAAGCGCATCAACTGCCTTAAGTGGTGGCCATTGAAGGAAATATGCCCTAGAGGCAATAATAAAGTTGTTATTTATATTTCCTTATATCATGATAAATGTTTATTATTCAAGCTAGAATTGTATTAACCGGAAACTTAGTACATGTGTGAATACATAGACAAATGGAGTGTCACTAGTTTGCCTCTACTTGACTATATCGTTGAATCAATGATGGTTATGTTTCCTAACCATAGACATGAGTTTTCATTTGATTAACGGGATCACATCATTAGAGAATGATGTGATTGACTTGACCCATCCGTTAGCTTAGGATGATGATCATTTAGTTTGTTGCTATTGCTTTCTTCATGACTTATACATGTTCCTATGACTATGAGATTATGTAACTCCTGAGTAACTTTCTGTGCTACCAAACGTCACAACGTAACTGGGTGATTATAAAGGTGCTCTACAGGTGTCTCCGATGGTACTTGTTGAGTTGGCATTGATCGAGATTAGTATTTGTCACTCCGATTGTCGAAGAGGTATCTCTGGGCCCTCTCGGTAATGTACATCGCAGTAAGCCTTGCAAGCAATGTAACTAATGAGTTAGTTACGGGATGTAGCATTACAGAACGAGTAAAGAGACTTGCTGGTAACCAGATGGAACTAGATATTGAGATACCGACGATCGAATCTCGGGCAAGTAACATACCGATGACAAAGAGAACAACATATACCGTTATGCGGTTTGACTGATAAAGATATTCGTAGAATATGTAGGAATCAATATGAGCATCTAGGTTCCGCTATTGGTTATTGACCGGAGACGAGTCTCGGTCATGTCTACATAGTTCTCGAACCCGTAGGGTCCGCACGTTTAACGTTCAGTGACGATCGGTAAAATGAGTTTATGTGTTTTGATGTACCTAAGGTAGTTCGGAGTCCCGGATATGATCAAGGACATGAGAAGGAGTCTTGAAATGGTCGAGACATAAAGATCAATATATTGGATGACTATTTTTGGACTTCGAAACGGTTCCGGGCAAGTTCGGATAAGTACCGGAGTATCGAGGGGTTACCGTAACCCCCCGGGGAGTGTAATGGGCCTATTGGGCCTTAGTGGAGAAGAGGAGGGGCAGCCAGGGCAGGCCGCGCACCCCTGTCCCTCTAGTCCGAATTGGACAAGGAAGGGGAGGGGGGCGGTGCCCCCTTTTCCTTCCCCCTCTCTCCTCCTTCCCTCTCTCCTACTCCTACTCTTGGAAGGGTTGGGGTCCTACTCCCGGTGGGAGTAGGACTCCCCTTGGGGCACGCCTAGGAGGGCCGGCCTCTCCCCCCTCCTCCACTCCTTTATATATGGGGAGGGGGCACCCCATAGACACACAAGTTGATCATTGATCTTTTAGCCGTGTGCGGTGCCCCCCTCCACCATAATCCACCTCGGTTATATCGTAGCGGTGTTAGGCGAAGCCTTGTTCCGGTAGCATCATCATCACTGTCATCATGCCGTCGTGCTGACGAAACTCTCCCTCCAAGATCTACTGGATCTTGAGTTCGCGGGATGTCACCGAGCTGAACGTGTGCAGATCGCGGAGGTGCCGTACCTTCGGTGCTAGATCGGTCGATCGTGAAGACGTACGACTACATCAACCGCATTGTCATAATGCTTCCGCTTATGGTCTACGAGAGTACGTAGACGATACTCTTCCCTCTCGTTGCTATGCATCACCATGATCTTACATGTGCGTAGGATTTTTTTTGAAATTACTGTGTTCCCCAACAGTGGCATCCGAGCCAGGTCTATGCATGGATGTTTTATGCACGAGTATAACACAAAGGAGTTGTGGGCGTGGGTATATACATATTGCTTGCCGTCACCAGTTGATTTTTGATTCAGCATCATTGTTGGATGAAGCGGCCCAGACCGACATTACGGGTATGCTTACGCAAGACTGCTTCTACCGACGTGCTTCGCACACAGGTGGCTAGTGGGTGTTTGTTTCTCCAGCTTTAGTTGAATCGGATTCAATGAACATGGTTCTTTCTGAAGATCAAAAAACAATCACTATACCGTGTTCTGGTTTTTGATGCGTAGGTAAGAACGGTTCTTGCTCAGCCCGTAGCAGCCACGTAAAACTAGCAACAACAAAGTGGAGGACGTCTAACTTGTTTTTTCAGGGCATGTTGTGATGTGATATGGTCAAGACATGATGCTAAATTTTATTCTTTGAGATGATCATGTTTTGTAACGCAGTTATCGGCAACTAGCAGGAGCCATATCGTTGTAGCTTTATTGTATGAAATGCAATCGCCATGTAATTGATTTACTTTATCACTAGGCGGTAGCGATAGTCATGGAGGCAATAGTTGGCGTGACGACAATGATGCTTCGATGGAGATCAAGGTGTCAAGCCGGTGACGATGGTGATCATGACGGTGCTTCGGAGATGGAGATCATAGGCACAAGATGATGATGGCCATATCATATCACTTATATTGATTGCATGTGATGTTTATCTTTTATGCATCTGATTTTGCTTAGATCTACGGTAGCATTACAAGATGATCTCTCACTAAATTTCAAGGTATAAGTTTTATCCCTGAGTATGCACCATTTCGAAAGTTCGTCCTGCCGAGACACCACGTAATGATCGGGCGTGCTAAGCTCTATGTTCACATACAACGGGTGCATGTCAGTTTTGCACATGCAAAATACTTGGGTTAAACTCGACGAGCCTAACATACGCAGATATGGCCTCGGGACACTGGAGACCGAAAGGTCGAGCGTGAATCATATAGTAGATATGATCAACATATTTATGTTCACCATTGAAAACTACTCCATCTCACGTGATGATCAGACATTGTTTAGTTGACGTGGATCGCGTGATCACTTAGATGATTAGGGGGGTGTCTATCTAAGTGGGAGTTCTTAAGTAATTTGATTAATTGAACTTTAATTTATCATGAACTTAGTACCTGATAGTATTTTGCATCTCTATGTTGTTGTAGATACATGGCCCATGCTGTTGTTCCGTCAAATTTTAATGCGTTCCTAGAGAAAGCTAAGTTGAAAGATGATGGTAGCAACTACACGGACCGGGTCCGTAACTTGAGGATTATCCTCATTGCTGCACAGAAGAATTACGTCCTGGAAGCACCGCTAGGTGACAAACCCGTTGCAGGAGCAATGCCAGATGTTATGAACACCTGGTAGAGCAAAGCTGATGACTAGTGTGCCATGCTTTACGGTTTAGAACCGGGACTTCAACTATGTTTTGAACATCATGGAGAATATGAGATGTTCTAGGAGTTGAAGTTAATATTTCAAGTAAATGCCCGGATTGAGACATATGAAGTCTCCAATAAGTTCTACAGCTGCAAGATGGAGGAGAATAGTTCTGTCAGTGAACATATACTCAGAATGACTGGGTACCTGTAGGTGGAAACGACACCTATGGGCTCACTGGGATCCCTTCTATGGTTGGCGAGCGCGAGGTTGTGCAAAGAGCGGGTCTGGCAGGAAGCACACAGATCGTTTACCCAGGTTCGGGCCACGAAGATGCGTAATACCCTAGTCCTGCTATGGTGGATGTATTCGAGTGTTCTTGTGTTCTTGAGGTAGCTACGGGGTGCAACTTGCCCAAAAGAGCCGAATCCCTCTCCTGGTCGCCTCGGGCCTTCTTTTATAGGAAAGAGGGGTTGCCACAGTGGCACACAGGAGGTGGAAAGGCATACAGTCAATAAGCCTATCCTCTGGGACCGTCGGACAAACGCATTTAATGCGCTACCGACATGTCCTCCTTGCTTTATTGGGGGCGCCAGGGAAGCACGTCCCAGCCGGCGCTGCCTCGCCTAGCCTCGACACGCGTCCGAGATGATGTGGCATCACGGCGCCACGTTGGCTGGCTGCTGGGCTGGCGCGGTGGTGGATCCTTCATGAAGGTTCGCATGCCACCACGCAGGTGCTTGCTAAGTTGATGTAGAGGCCGCCCGTCGCCACGCAGGTGCCTGCCCAACTGGTTGAGCTAGCAGCTGCTTGGGGACGGTGGTGGAGTCTTGGCTGGCGTGGGCTTGGCAGTGGCCCTGCTGATGCCCTCGGCAAGGGTCTTGCTGGGGGCCCGACAAGGGTCTTGCCATGGTGTTGCAGTCGTCCCTAGCAAGGGTCTTGCCGGGGGTCTTGTGGATTTCCTCGGCTAGGATCCTGCCGAGGGTCGCCGTCTTCTGGTCCTCATCTGATCTCACATGTTTATGATCTTGACAAAGATTTGCATGCCACCATAGAGGCGCCTCCCGAGCCATGGTTCCAATGTAGTTGGTTGGGTTGGAGCCTGTGGGCTCAAGGGTGGCTTGCTCCGCTGGCATCGGGCAAGTTGCCCCGGCAAGGCTCTTGCCGGGGCTGTGGAGGCTGCCTTGGCAAGGATCTTGCTGAGGGAGTCCACCTCGCCCTCTTGCTCTCCTGCGCTTGTGGTCTTGGCATTGCCTTGGTTGTCTCATGCTTCGGCTTCTCTCTGGCTTCCCTCCTCTGCCCTACTAAGTGTGGCCGTGGCGCGCGGCTCTGACTGCCCGTGCACAAGTAAAGGGGTCAGAAGAAGAGCCCCTACTTTTGTACACCGACAGTACCACAACCAAGTCACTCAACTGGGAGTTAATCTTCCTGATGATAGTGTCATTGACAGAGTTCTTCAATCACCCCCTGTAAATACCTGGATTTTTGGCCCTTTTCTTTTTCCTTTGATTTTCTTGGATTTCCTATTTTGTTTTGCTTTTCCGTGGCTATGTGGTTCTGAAACTTGGGAAGATGATGTCTTCCTAGGTTTTATAGTGGCTTGTCACCCTCATCATCATCCCAAAGATCATGTCATTTCCATCCTTGCCCTAACCCAATATTCTTTTTATTGGGAATGTTCCTTTTCTGATAAAGGAATAACCTTTTAAAACCCTAAGTTGTGAAGCAACCTATATTTCTGTCACTCCTAAAATTCCCAAATAATTCTCATAAATTTTTTGGGTCATATATTCCTCAAATATGGAAAAATATATCATTGGACATGTTTCCCATCATGCTCAATTAATTCCTTTTCTGTTCTGTCATGAATGGCAGTTTGTGAAGCAAGTGCCATTTATCTTTGCCCAATTCAACCCAAACTCCTTGGACATATTTTTTTGTCCAACTAATTGCCTCATGCCAAAATTCAACTCAATTTGGCTAGTAAATATTCCTGAGCAATTTTTCAAAGTTCCTGTCAGAGGGAAGTGATTGTGAAGGAAGTACAAGCTAGGCATATCCAAATGAGTTGAAATTTTGCAAGGTCCTTAATATGATCAAATCAATACTCTCCACCAAATATGAGATCATGTAACTCATCTATGTGAGCCCAGCCCCAAATCTTAATTAGTTTCTGGTCAGATTTTCAGTTTGTGAAGCAACTGTATTTTATATTTCTTCAATTGAGCTGAAACTTTACCAGGCCATGCTTCTACCTATATCAACTCCCTCCACCAAGTTTTAGCTCAATTAGTTAATCCAATTGCATTGTGCAATTTTTCCAACTTTTTGTCCAGAATGAAGCTTTGTGAAGCAAGTGCCACTTTGGTATTTCCAAATTGCATGAAATTTTTACAGCAGCTTCATACCATCATATAACCCCTCTATGCCAAATTTCAGCTCATTACAATCAAGTACGTGAGTGTATCATCCAAATCCCTAATTCTGGCCAGTTTTGCACTTTCTACAGCAACCCTCATCTAAACTCCTTTTCTTAGTCTGATTTTTGGTGATCAAAATCACCTTAGTGTGTGATCATCGCCAGACAAACTATTTACCACGTTACCAAGACGGTTTAACCACAGCAAGTTACAAGCACCTCCATGTTGATTTACTTTGGAGCTAAGTGCAAATCTCTTCTTTGCGCATGGACCCAATTATTTCTTCAGTTGGACTAAGGGCACCAAGGTCCATCTACTGAACATGGTCGGCCACGCCAAAGCGCGCCGCTTGCGCCAGTGTGCATGGTGATCATGCTTGCGTCATAGCTGAATGCATGCTCTAGCTTGTTCGGGCCACTGTGCTCGTCTCCTCCCTCCTCGTCTCGACCCCCATTCATGTCTAGCAGCTGCCCCCTGAGCTCCTGTGTCGCCCTGTGCCTTTGCCTCGTCTTCGTTTGCCTTAAATGCGCCGCTAGCGCCATGCCCGTGGCGCGTCCAACCTCTGGCCGCCATTAAAGCTTGGTCGGGAGCTCGCTCGTGAGCTCTAGATATCTTCCCCGCTCCTATATAAGGACCCCCGAACTCCTCCGCACCTCACCAGCCTCTCCCCAAGCATCCTTGAGCAGCAGAGTCGCCCGATCTAGCCGGAGTTCGCCTCTGATCGCCTCGGCCATCGACGGTCTTCTTGATTCCGGCGAGCATAGTCCACCTCTTCTCCTCTAGCCACCTCCAACGTATTCCTCTCCTTCCTGTGGTCCTCCCCACCCCACTCGTTCGACGCTGGAGTGCCTCTGGCCGCGCCTCCCCACGCTTGGCCGCCGCCTCCACCATTCGGCTGTCTCCTCGTCCGGTCGTCCCGAGCCTCCTTGTGCTTCCCCGACCTCACCACAGCCTCCCCCTCCTTCCATCGAGTCGCCCCACCCTCTCTCCCTCACCTCCCCATCGCCGGAAGCCCCCTGCCGCCACCACCCATCCGCCTCTCTGTCCTCCTCGGGTCGCCGCTGCCCGCCGCTGTTCCAGGCTGCCCCGGCGCCGGTTGACCGTGGGAATAGGCGCGGCAGGCCCCGCCGCAGCCACCCATGCCCTCCCCTTGGCCGGAGCTGGCCTGGGCCGGCCGGCCCCATCGTCATTTCCTCCCTGCCCGCTCTGCTCTGCTTCACACGAGCATAGGGGCGAGGAGGAAGCCACACCCGACCGCCCCCTGTGCCTGGGACCTACGCGCCAGTGGCCCAGCGCCCTGCCACGTCGATAAGTGGAGACTCCCTTTAGGCGAGTGCACTTTTATTTCTTTGAAAGCGTATTTCGCTTAGTACGCTTTCCTTCTTCCTTCCTGTAAAGTACGTTTTCTTGTTCAGAAAGCGTATTTCTGATTTTCCGCCTCTGCCTTATCCACTCAGGGACCTGTTTGCTAAAGTTTATTCACAGATTGGTCCCCGATATTCAACTCCTCACAACTTTTCAACCGTAACTCCGATCAAGGTGAAACCAGCGCTCACTTCTTCATCTCGTCGAGCTGTATCTTTTGGTAACATTTTCACTAGGTGATCTCTTAGTGAAAATGACCATTTTGCCCTTGCCTCCAATCAGCCCCCTCCGAGAAAGAACCGTCCGACGTTTCGTTCCGTAGCTTCACCGCACTTCTTCCCGGAGTCTCCGTCACCCCCAAGCAAGCCACAATACCCACTTGCATGATAGTCATGCAGTAGCCATGGTTTTCAACATGAACATTTATTAAAATGTTTACTTGTTTAAAATTTGGTTATCGTTATTTCGGTAATGCTTCTTGGTTAGTGCTTACTTTCTTGCTATGTTGTTATGCACCTGGTTATCATGCCTTGCTAGTTGCTGGTATTCCTTTCATATGCTTATGCTTGCTAGTAGTACATGTTGATGTTGGTAATGGTCTTCGGTGCATGACTGCTGTCTGTCCCGAGTACCGTCATTATGCATGTTCTATTGCATTCAGTTGGTTAAATGCTTCTATGATGGCATTGTTGATATGTTCTTCCATGATATTTATTGTTGATGCTAGTGGTCATGCTACATTTCTGAGAAGTATGTACTTGTGATGTTCATGCTAGTCAGTATGCCATGCTTAGTGGGATATGATTCATTGTTGATATGGTGGATAGTTATGTTGTACCCTCATGATTATGTTGATATCATGCTCATGCATTGTAATTGCATCATGTCATTTTATCATGGCTCAGCATATTGCATTCAAGTTTAACCGGATTAAATTGAACTTGAACAATTGTTGGCCGAGTCATGGTGCCACCATATCGAGCTGACTAGTGCAACCACACTTGCCTTTATGGGAAGGTCCTAACTGGGTCTATTGTCGTGCCTCTCACCGGTGCCTCCAACGATGGAAGGTTATGGGTGTGCGGTACCCTGGCCCAGTAAGCAGAGATAACCTTGTGTGCTCGTTGTTGTTATATCTGGATTGTCCCCGTTTGGGACCGTTTTGCCACGATGGTGGCCGTTTTGCCACGATGGTGGCCGTTTTGCCACGACGGTGGCTGTTGTTGCCTTTGGTAGGCACGGGGCCACCCATGACCTGGCCCAGAGGGGAGTTGGTCGGAGTGGCCGAGAGAGTGTCATGATAGTAGATTGGTTTTGTCGGAATGCCATTGGTCCACCCGAATAGGAGCGAGAGGCCATGGGTTCCGTGGTGTGGGTACAGTGTACTAACCTCTATAGAGTGTGTATTTAATATATTGATAGCCGTGCCCGCGGATAAGGGCCCAGTTGGTGTCAGTCACACTATGGGTAAACAGTAATAATAATAATTTGCTTAATAACAACCCCGGTTCGATGATGAGCTAAGTTGGTGCTGTGATCCGTGAATGATCACCATTTGGTTACGAGGTAACCCGTTGAGCCCAGAGTGGTTCCATTTGTGATCCGTGAATGATCACCGTGGTATCGACGATACCCATTTGATAAGTATTCGTGATGTTATTCGAGAATCATGGGTAAAGATCAAGCTCCTTGTGCTCATTTAATGATTACTACGGTATTGTTTATACCAAGCTTGATTTGATCCTGAGATGATCGTTTAATGTCCGATGTTGGTAAGTGATGCATATGATGGTAACCCAAGCAGAATAAGTGGTGCATATAATGTCATCATGTTGCATGATAGTGTCATCCTGTTTATATGTTCATGCAATGCTCGTATTGTTCTAGTTGTATCATGTGGGAAATGCCATGCTCATATTGTTCTAGCAGTATTATGTTCATGTTGTTCATGCCATGTTATCCTAATGTTCTCATGGTAATTCCTACTTAACCTATAATTGCCATGCTGTTGTTTGTCTTGAATGCTTCTGGTTATTGTGAGCTTGCAAGTAGATTCAATGTACTGACCAAGCGTGTCATGCTAGTTTGCAGGTCGTGCCTGGATTGCTTGCTTGGTTGGTGTTGTTCCTGTGTTCGTGAGCTAGTATAAACGTTCCAGCCAGAGTCCCTGCGGATTGGAGTCCATCATCGCCGTTCGTTGTTCCGCTACCAATAGTTGTTTCGCTGCTTCGAGTTGTTATGCTGCTTGTATAGAGCAAGCGTGGTTGGCGTAGTGTTGCCATGCCGATGTTATTCATTGTAATATCGGAACCCTTGTATTCATATTCGTGTTGTAATAGAGAGCTGGTTTGTTCTATACTAAGCAGTTCTGTATTCCAGAAGACTTCACCTCAATCTCTGGGCTGGAATACGAGGCGTTCCGGTTTTCTCTGAGCCGGGGTGCCACATCCACCAAGCTACAAGAGCTTTGTGATGAACTATAGTATGCAAGGGATGGACAAGAGGATTCCCAAGCTCTTCACAATGCTAAAGGCTGTGGAGGTAGAAATCAAGAAAGAGCATCAAGTGTTGATGGTCAACAAGACCACCAGTTTCAAGTAAAATGGTAAAGGGAAGAAGGGGAACTTCAAGAAGAACAGCAAGCCAATTGCTACTCAAGTGAAGAAACCCAAGTCTGGACCTAAGCCTGAGACTGAGTGGTTCTTCTACAAAGGAATTGGTCACTGGAAGTGGAACTGCCCCAAGTATTTGGCGGAGAAGAAGGATGGCAAAGTGAAAGGTATATTTGATATACATGTTATTGATGTGTACCTTACTAATGCTCGCATTAGTGCCTAGGTATTTGATACTTTGCTAACATTTGCAACTCGAAACAGGGGCTACGGATTAAGCGAAGATTGGCTAAGGACGAGGTGACGATGCGCGTGGGAAATGGTTCCAAAGTCGACGTGATCGACGTCGGTACGCTACCTCTACATCTACCTTCGGGATTAGTATTAGACCTAAATAATTGTTATTTGGTGCCAGTGTTGAGCATGAACATTATATCTGGATCTGGTTTGATGCGAGATGCTTATTCATTTAAATCAGAGAATAAAGGTTGTTCTATTTATATGAGTAATATCTTTTACGGTCAGGCACCCCTGATGAGTGGTCTATTTTTACTAAATCTTGATAGTAGTGATAAACATGTTCATAGTATTGAGGCCAAAAGATGCAGAGTTGATAATGATAGTGCAACTTATTGGTGGCACTGCCGTCTAGGTCATATTGGTGTAAAGCGCATGAAGAAACTCCATTTTGATGGACTTCTCGAATCACTTGATTATGAATCACTTGGTACTTGCGAACCATGACTCATGGGCAAGATGACTAAAACGCCGTTCTTTGGAACAATGGAGCGAGCAACAGAGTTATTGGAAATCATAGATATAGATGTATGTGGTCCAATGAACATTGAAGTTCGCGGCAGATATCGTTATTTTCTCACCTTCACGGATGATTTGAGCTGATATGGGTATATCTACTTAATGAAACATAAGTCTGAAACATTTGAAAAGTTCAAAGAATTTCAGAGTGAAGTGGAAAATCATCGTAACAAGAAACTCAAGTTTCTACGATCTGATCATGGAGGCGAATATTTGAGTTATGAGTTTGAACTTCATTTGAAATAATGCGGAATAGTTTTGCAACTCACGCCACCTCGAACACCACAGCGTAATGGTGTGTCAGAACATCGTAATCATACTTTACTAGATATGGTACGATCTATGATATCTCTCACTGATTTACCGCTATCATTTTGGAGTTACGCTTTAGAGACAGCTGCATTCACATTAAATAGGGCACCATCTAAATCCGTCGAGACGACACCTTATGAACTATGGTTTGGCAAGAAACCCAAGTTGTCACTTCTTAAAGCTTGGGGCTGCGATGCTTATGTGGAAAAGCTTCAACCTGATTAGCTCGAACCCAAATTGGAGAAATGTGTCTTCATAGGATACCCAAAGGAGACTGTTGGGTACACCTTCTATCATAGATCCGAAGGCAAGTTATTCGTTGCTAAGAATGGATCCTTTCTAGGGAATTTGTTTCTCTCGAAAGAAGTGAGTGGGAGGAAAGTAGAACTTGACGAGGTAATTGTACCTTCTCCCTTATTGGAAAGTAGTTCATCACTGAAATTGGTACCGAACCACGTAGGTCAACCAGAGTAAGATCCGCACCAGAGTGGTATGAGAATCCTGTTCTGGAAGTCATGTTACTTGACCATGATGAACCTACGAACTATGAGGAAGCGATGATGATCCCAGATTCCGCAAAATGGCTTGAGGCCATGAAATCTGAGATGGGATCCATGTATGAAAACAAAGTATGGACTTTGGTTGACTTGCCCGATGATCGGCAGGCCATAGAGAATAAATGGATCTTCAAGAAGAATACTGAAGCTGACAGTAATGTTACTGTCTACAAAGCTCAACTTGTTGCGAAAGGTTTTCGACAAGTTCAAGGAGTTGACTACGATGAGACCTTCTCACCCGTAGCGATGCTTAAGTCTGTCTGAATCATGCTAGCAATTGCCGCATTTTATGATTATGAAATTTGGAAAATGGATGTCAAAACTACATTCCTTAATGGATACCTTAAAGAAGAGTTGTATATGATGCAACTAGAAGGCTTTGTCGATCCCAAAAGTGCTAACAAAGTATGCAAGCTCTAGCGATCCATTTATGGACTGGTGCAAGCCTCTCGGAGTTGGAATATACGCTTTGATAGTGTGATCAAAGCATATGGTTTTATACTGACTTTTGGAGAAACCTGTATTTACAAGAAAATGAGTGGGAGCTCCGTAGCATTTCTCATATTATATGTGGATGACATATTGTTGATCGCAAATGATACTGAATTTCTGAATAGCATAAAGGGATACTTGAATAAGAATTTTTCAATGAAAGACCTCGGTGAAGCTGCTTATAAATTGGGCATCAAGATCTATAGAGATAGATCAATACGATTAATTGGACTTTCACAAAGCACATACCTTGATAAATTTTTGAAGAAGTTCAAAATGGATCAAGCAAAGAAAGGGTTCTTGCCTGTATTACAAGATGTGAAGTTGAGTTAGACTCAATGCCCGACCACTGTAGAAGATAGAGAGAAAATTGAAGGTGTTCCCTATGCTTCAACCATAGGCTCTATCATGTATGCAATGTTGTGTACCAGACCTAATGTGTGCCTTGCTATAAGTTTAGCAGGGAGGTATTAAAGAAATCCAGGAGTGGATCACTGGACACTGGTCAAGAACATCATGAAATACCAGAAAGAGGGCTAAGGACATGTTTCTCGTATATGGAGGTGACAAAGAGCTCGTCATAAACGGTTACGTCGATACAAGCTTTGACACTGATCCATATGACTCTAAGTCACAAACTGGATACGTGTTTTTATTAAATGGTGGAGCTGTCAGTTGGTGCACTTCCAAGCAGAGCGTCGTGGCGGGATCTACGTGTGAAGCGGAATACATAGCTGCTTCGGAAGCAGCAAATGAAGGAGTCTAGATGAAGGAGTTCATATCTGATCTAGGTGTCATACCTTGTGCATCGGGTCCAATGAAAATCTTTTGTGACAATACTGGAGCAATTGCCTTGGCAAAGGAATCCAAATTTCACAAGAGAACCAAGCACATTAAGAGATGCTTCAATTCCATCTGCGATCAAGTCAAGGAGGGAGACATAGAGATTTGCAAGATACATACGGATCTGAATGTTGCAGACCCGTTGACTAAGCCTCTCTCACAAGCAAAACATGATTAGCACCAAGACTCCATGGGTGTTAGAATCATTACAATGTAATCTAGATTATTGACTCTAGTGCAAGTGGGAGACTGAAGGAAATATGCCCTAGAGGCAATAATAAAGTTGTTATTTATATTTCCATATATCATGATAAATGTTTATTATTCATGCTAGAATTGTATTAACCGGAAATTTAGTACATGTGTGAATACATAGACAAATAGAGTGTCACTAGTTTGCCTCTACTTGACTAGCTTGTTGAATCAATGATGGTTATGTTTCCTAACCATAGACATGAGTTGTCATTTGATTAACGGGATCACATCATTAGAGAATGATGTGATTGACTTTACCCATCCGTTAGCTTAGCACGATGATCGTTTAGTTTGTTGCTATTGCTTTCTTCATGACTTATACATGTTCCTATGACTATGAGATTATGTAACTCCCGAGTACCGGAGGAACACTTTGTGTGATACCAAACTTCACAACGTTACTGGGTGCTTATAAAGGTGCTCTACAGGTGTCTCCGATGGTACTTGTTGATTGGCATAGATCGAGATTAGGATTTGTCACTCCGATTGTCGGAGAGGTATCTCTGGGCCCTCTCGGTAATATACATCACAATAAGCCTTGCAAACAATGTAGCTAATGAGTTAGTTACGGTATGTAGCATTACAGAACGAGTAAAGAGACTTGCCGGTAACGAGATTGAACTAGGTATTGAGATACTGACGATCAAATCTCGGGCAAGTAACATACCGATGACAAAGGGAACAACGTATACCTTTATGCTGTTTGACCGATAAAGATCTTCGTAGAATATGTAGGAGTCAATATGAGCATCCAGGTTCCGCTATTGGTTATTGACCGAGGATGAGTCTCGGTCATGTCTACATAGTTCGCGAACCCGTAGGGTCCGCACGCTTAATGTCCGGTGACGATCGGTAATATGAGTTTATGTGTTTTGATGTACGAAAGGTAGTTCGGAGTCCCGGATATGATCAAGGACATGACGAGGAGTCTCGAATTGGTCAAGACATAAAGATCGATATATTGGATGACTATGTTTGCACTTCGGAAGGGTTCCGGGCAAGTTCGGATAAATACTGGAGTACCGGGGGGTTACCGGAACCCCCCGGGGAGTGTAATGGGCCTATTGGGCCTTAGTGGAGAAGAGGAGGGGCGGCCAGGGCAGCCCGCGCGCCCCCTCTCCCTCTATTCCGAATTGGACAAGGAAGGGGGGCGGCGCCCCCCTTTCATTCCCCCTCTCTCCTCCTTCCCTCTCTCCTACTCCTACTCTTGGAAGGGTTGGAGTCCTACTTCCGGTGGGAGTAGAACTCCCCTTGGGGCGTGCCTAGGAGGGCCGGCCTCTCCCCCTCCTCCACTCTGTTATATACGGGGAGGGGGCACCCCATAGACACACAAGTTGATCATTGATCTTTTAGCCGTGTGCGGTGCCCCCTCCACCATAATCGACCTCAGTTATATCGTAGCGGTGCTTAGGCGAAGCCCTGTTCCGGTAGCATCATCATCACCGTCAACATGCCGTCGTGCTGACGAAACTCTCCCTCGAAGCTCTACTGGATTGTGAGTTCGCAGGACATCACCGAGCTGAACGTGTGCAGATCACAGAGGTGCCGTACCTTCGGTGCTAGATCAGTCGATCATGAAGACGTACGACTACATCAACCGCGTTGTCTTAACGCTTCCTCTTACGGTCTATGAGGGTACGTAGACGATACTCTTCCCTCTCGTTGCTATGCATCACCATGATCTTGCATGTGCGTAGGACTATTTTCGAAATAACTGTGTTCCCCAACAGCCACGAGGGCCCAGCGCGCGCCCCCTGCCTCGTGGCCCCCTCGGGCATCGTCTCGCGTTGATTCTTCTTCCCAAAAAATCATTTATATTCCAAAAAATCTCCGTCAGTTTTTATCCCGTTTGGACTCCGTTTGATATGGATTTTCTACGAAACAAAAAACATGCAACAAACAGGAACTGGCACTAGATCAATATGTTAGTCCCAAAAATAGTATAAAAAGTTGCCAAAAGTATACGAAAGTTGTATAATATTGGCATGGAACAATAAAAAAATTATAGATACGATGGAGACGTATTAGCATCCCCAAGCTTAATTCCTGATCGTCCTCGAGTAGGTAAATGATAAAAAAGATAATTTTTTATGTCGAATGCTACCTAGCATAATATTGATCATGTAATCTAATCATGGCTTGAATAGTAAGACATGAGTGATTCAAAGCAATAGTCTATCATTTGACATGAAGACAATAATACTTCAAGCATACTAATAAAGCAATCATGTCTTTTCCAAATAACATGGCCAAAGAAAGTTATCCCTACAAAATCATATGGTCTGGCTATGCTCCATGTTCACCACACAAAGCATTCAAATCATCCACAACCCCGATGACAAGCCAAGCAATTGTTTCATACTTTTGATGTTCTCAAACCTTTTCAAATTTCATGCAATACATGAGCGTGAGCCAGGGATATAGCACTATAGGTGGAATAGAATATGATGGTGGAGGTGGTGTGGAGAAGAGAAAAAGGAGAAAGTCTCACATCGACGCGGCTAATCAACGGGCTATGGAGATGCCCATCAATTGATGTCAATGCGACGAGTAGGGATTGCCATGCAACGGATGCACTAAGAGCTATAAGTGTATGAAAGCTCAAACTGAAACTAAGTGGGTGTACATCCAACTTGCTTGCTCATGAAGACCTAGGGCATTTGAGGAAGCCCATCGTTGGAATATACAAGCCAAGTTCTATAATGAAAATTCCCACTAGTATATGAAAGTGATAACTCAAGAGACTCTCTATATGAAGAACATGGTGCTACTCTCAAGCACAAGTGTGGTAAAAGGATAGTAACATTGTCCCTTCTCTCTTTTCTCTCATTTTTTATTATTTTCTCTCTCTCTTTTTTAGGATTCTTTGGCCTCTTTTTTTCTTTTTTGGATGGGGGGGGGCCTTCTTTGGCCACTTTTATTTTGATAACCTCACATGGGACAATGTTCTAATTGATCATCACACTTTTATTTACTTACAAATCAATATTACAACTCGATACTAGAACAAAGATATGACTCTATATGAATGCCTCCGGCGGTGTACTGGGATGTGCAATGATCTAGTGTAGCAATGACATAAAAAAAGGACAAGCCATGAAAACATAATGCCAGCTATCTTACGATCATGCAAAGCAATATGACAGTAAATGCTCAAGTCATGTATATGATGATGATGGAAGTTGCATAGCAATATATCTCGGAATGGCTATGGAAATGCCATGATAGGTAGGTATGGTGGCTGTTTTGAGGAGGATATAAGGAGGCTTATGTGTGATAGAGCGTATCGTATCACGGGGTTTGGATGCACCGGCGAAGTTTGCACCAACTCTCGAGGTGAGAAAGGGCAATGCACGGTAACGAAGAGGCTAGCAATGATGGAAGGGTGAGAGTGCGTATAATCCATGGACTCAATATTAGTCATAAAGAACTCACATACTTATTGCAAAAATCTATTAGTCATCGACACAAAGTACTATGCGCATGCTCCTGGGGGGATAGATTGGTAGGAAAAGACCATCGCTCGTCCCCGACCGCCACTCATAAGGAAGACAATCAATAAATACCTCATGCTGCAACTTCGTTACATAACGGTTCACCATACGTGCATGCTACAAGAAACACAAACTTCAACACAAGTATTTCTACAATCCACAACTACCCACTAGCATGACTCTAATACCACCATCTTTATACCGCAAAACTATTGCAGGGAATCAAACATATCATATTCAGTGATCTACAAGTTTTATGTAGGATTTTAGGACTAACCATGTGAATGGCCAATTCCTGTCATCTCTCTAAATAGATATATGAATCAAAAGTGCCCATGCTCATGCTCTATCAAAAGATATGCCCATGCTCTATCAAATATAAGTGAATCAAAAGAGTTTAATTCTTTCTACAAAAGATATGCCCATGCTCTATCAAATATAAGTGAATCAAAAGTGCATTCTACAAATGGTAGTTTTCTATGTGAAGAGAAACAGACAATCCAAACTTCAAATGATATAAGCGAAGCACATGAAGCATTCTATAAAGCCATACTGAAAAGATATAAGTGAAGTGCAAAGAGCATTCTATAAATCAACCATGGACTATCTCATACCAGCATCGTTCATAAAAGAAATGTGAAAACTAAATGCAAAAGACGCTCCAAGATTTGCACATATCACATGAACGAAACGAATCCGAAAACATACCGATACTTGTTGAAGAAAGATGGGATGCCTTCCGGGGCATCTGATACGTCTCCATCGTATCTATAATTTTTGATTGTTACATGCCAATATTCTACAACTTTCATATACTTTTGGCAACTTTTTATACTATTTTCAGGCCTAACATATTGATCCAGTGCCCAGTGCCAGTTCCTGTTTGTTGCATGTTTTTTGTTTCGCAGAATATCCATATCAAACGGAGTCCAAACGGGATGAAAACTGACGGAGATTTTTTGGAATATATATGATTTTTGGGAAGAAAAATCCACGCGAGACGGTGCCTGAGGTAGGCACCAGGTAGGGGGGGCGCCCCACCCCCCTGGGCACGCCCCTGACCCTCTGGCCACCCCGTAAGGCGGTTGATGCCCTTCTTTCGCCGCAGGAAAGCTAATATCCGGATAGAGACCGTGTGAAAATTTCAGCCCAATCGGAGTTACGGATCTTCGGGAATATAAGAAACAGTGAAAGGGTAGAATCTGAGAACGCAAAAACATAGAGAGACAGAGAGACAGATCCAATCTCGGAGGAGCTCTCACCCCTCCCACACCATGGAGGCCAAGGACTAGAGGGGAAACCCTTCTCCCATCTAGGGAGGAGGTCAAGAAAGAAGACGACGAAGGGCCCCCCTCTCCCCTTCTCTTTCGGTGGCGCTGGAATGCTGTCGTGGCCATCATCATCACCGCAAACTTCAACAACAACTTCACCGACATCATTACCAACTCTTCCCCCCTCTATGCAATGGTGTAACCTCTCTCTTACCCGCTGTAATCTCTACTTAAACATGGTGCTCAATGCTATGCTCCGTTTTGTCCTATGGGAAAATTGATGATCAAGATTGGTTTGAGTTGCTTGTTTTATTATTGGTGCTGTCCTATGGTGCTCTCCATGTCACACAAGCGTGAGGGATCCCCGCTGTAGGGTGTTGCAATACGTTCATGATTCGCTTATAGTGGGTTGCGTGAGTTACTAAAACAAAAACCAGAGTAAGGGGGTTGTTTGCGTATGGGATAAAGAGGACTTGATGCTTTAATGCTATGGTTGGGTTTTACCTTAATGATCTTTAGTAGTTGCAGATGCTTGCTAGTGTTCCAATCAAAAGTGCATATTATCCAAGTAGATAAAGTATGTTAGCTTATGCCTCTCCCTCATATAAAATTGCAATAATGATTACCGGTCTAGTTATCGATTGCCTAGGGACAAATAACCTTCTCGTAACAAAAAGCTATTTACTAAAACTCACTTAGTTGTGTATTTACCTAAACAGCCCATACTTTTTATTTACATAATCTTTATTATCTTGCAAACCTATCCAACAACACCTACAAAGTACTTCCAGTTTCATATTTGTTCTAGGTAAAGCGAACATCAAGCGTGCGCAGAGTTGTATCGGTGGTCGATAGAACTTGAGGGAATATTTTTTCTGCCTTTAGCTCCTCGTTGGGTTCGACACTCTTACTTATCGAAAACTGTTGCGATCCCCTATACTAATGGGTTATCAAGACCTTTTTCTGGCGCTGTTTTCGGGGAGTAATAGCGTGGGGTGAATATTCTCGTGTGTGCTTGTTTGCTTTATCACTAAGTAATTTTTATTTGCTGTTCTTAGTTGTTCTTTATATTTAGTTATGGATATGGAACATGAAATACCAAAAAAAATTTGGTGTACTTGCTGCTCATGGAGATGAGGAACCTCCTAAAACCCTCGATGCTCGTTATGTGAAAGATATTATGTACTACTTTGATAACCCAAAGAAAACCCCATTCAATTTGGTAATGGTAGACATGTTGGATCAACTTGAATACTTTAGGGATCATCGCTTGACTCAAAAAGGGAAACTATTATGGGATCAAATTTATAATTTTTATTGGTACGCTAGGCAACTATGCTTGAGATATGATTATACTTGTTGCTCTAGGATGAAGGCTCACACCTTCCCTTTTCATGTGAATTTAATGATAATTAAACCTTGGCTTCTTATGCTAATGGTATATATGATTACTATGATGTGGAACAAATAGAAGAATTTGTTGCTTTTAAGGGTGCTTATGAAATTGAATCTTTGTTTGAAAAGTATGAAGCTTTTGATGATGAGGTTTATAGGCCTGAATATTTCGCTATATTGAAATATTGCTATGATAATTATGAATACAATTCCTATATTGATGCACTTATTGAGAAAGTGTCCGCTATCCAAGAAGAGACTAATATTTTGCAGGAGTCTATGGAAGAAGAAATTGATGAAACTGTGAGCTCATTGGATGAAAAAGATGATGAGGAGAGCGAAGAACAAAATGAGGAAGAGCGGATTGATCACTAGTGCCCACCTTCTAATGAGAGTAACTCTTCAACTCATACATTGTTTAATTTCCCTTCGTGCTTACCGAAGGATGAATGCTATGATAATTGTTATGATCCCGTTGATTCTCTTGAAATATCCCTTTTCGATGATGCTTGCTATGCTTGTGGCCATGATTCCAACATGAATGATGCTTATGGAGATAAACTTGCTATAGTTCCTTATGTTAAACATGAAATTGTTGCTATTGCACCCACACATGATAGTCCTATTATCTTTTTGAATTCTCCAAACTACACTATATCGGAGAAGTTTGTGCTTATTAAGGATTATATTGATGGGTTTCCTTTTACTATTACACATGATAATTTTGATGAATATAATATGCATGTGCTTGATGTTCCCACTTTCAATTATTATGAGAGAGGAACTATATGTCCAACTCTCTATGTTTCCAATACGATAAAATTGGAAGAAACTGTTTATACTATGCATTGACCTTTACTGTGTGTGCATGAATTGCTTTTATGACATGCCGATGCATAAGAAGAGAGTTAGACTTCGTCATTGCTTGATTTATGTGACTTCGTGATCACTACTAAATTACAAATCATTGTTAATTAAAATTGGCTTTGATATACCTTGGGATCCGGGTCGACCCATTACTTGAGCACTATATGCCTAGCTTAATGGCTTTAAAGAAAGCGCTGCCAGGGAGACAACCCGGAAGTTTTAGAGAGTCAATTATTTCCGTTGTGTGCTTTTATAAAGTTTTAAAAAATAAATATAATGTGCCAATGTTTGCCTTTAGGATGTTTGCAAAGCTTGTTGGTTTGTGCGGTGCAGGACAGAAACTTTGGCTGTAGTGCGCGATTTTACATTTTTTACTAGAACATCAAATGGTTCGGAAACTTTTTGCACTGTATTTCTATTCAATTTTTTATTTTTCATAATTTTGGTAGTATTTTTGGAGTACCAGAGGTATGGTGAATGTTCAGATTATTACAGACTATTCTGTTTTAGACAGATTCTGTTTTTGATGCATAGTTTGGTTGTTTTGATGAAACAATCGATTTATATCAGTGGATTAAGCCATGGAAAAGTTATATTACAGTAGCTACAGTGCAAAAACAAAATATGAATTGGTTTGCAACAGTACTTAGAGTAGTTATTTGCTTTATTATACTAACATATCTTACCGAGTTTTCTGTTGAAGCTTTGTGTGGATGAAGTGTTCGATGATCGAGAAGGTCTCGATGTGAGAAGAAGGAAGAGAGGCAAGAGCTCAAGCTTGGGGATGCCCGACGCACCCCAAGTAAACATTCAAGGAGACTCAAGCATCTAAGCTTGGGGATGCCCCAGAAGGCATCCCGTCTTTCTTAAACAAGTATCGGTATGTTTTCGGATTCGTTTCGTTCATGCAATATGTGCAATCTTGGAGCGTCTTTTGCATTTAGCTTTCATTTTTATTTTATGCACCATACTGGTATGAGATAGTCCTTGGTTGATTTATAGAATGCTCATTGCACTTCACCTATATCTTTTGAGTATGGCTTTATAGAATGCTTCATGTGCTTCGCTTATATCATTTGACGTTTGGATTGCCTGTTTCTCTTTACATAGAAAACCGCCATTTGTAGAATGCTCTTTTTCTTCACTTATATTTGTGAGCGTGGGCATATATTTTGTAGAAAGAATTAAACTCTCGTGCTTCACTTATATCTATTTAGAGAGATGACAGGAATTGGTCATTCACATGGTTAGTCATAAAATCCTACATAAAACTTGTAGATCACTGAATATGATATGTTTGATTCCTTGCAATAGTTTTGTGATATAAAGATGGTGATATTAGAGTCATGCTAGTGGGTAGTTGTGGATTAGTAGAAATACTTGTGTTGAGGTTTGTGATTCCCGTAGCATGCACGTATGGTGAACCGTTATGTAATGAAGTCGGAGCATGATGTATTAATTGATTGTCTTCCTTATGAGTGGCGGTTGGGGACGAGCGATGGTCTTTTCCTACCAATCTATCCCCCTAGGGGCATGCATAGTAGTAATTTGCTTCGAGGGCTAATAAAGTTTTGCAATAAGTATGTGAGTTCTTTATGACTAATGTTGAGTCATGGATTATACGCACTCTCACCCTTCCATCATTGCTAGCCTCTTCGGTACAGTGCATTGCCCTTTCTCACCTCGAGAGTTGGTGCAACCTTCACCGGTGCATGCAAACCCCGTGATATGATACTCTCTGTCACACATAAGCCTCCTTATATCTTCCTCAAAACAGCCACCATACCTACCTATTATGGCATTTCCATAGCCATTCCGAGATATATTGCCATGCAACTTCCATCATCATCATATACATGACTTGAGCATTCATTGTCATATTGCTTTGCATGATCGTAAGATAGCTAGCATGATGTTTTCATGGCTTGTCTATTTTTTGATGTCATTGCTACGCTAGATCATTGCACATCCCAGTACACCATCGGAGGCATTCATATAGAGTCATATCTTTGTTCTAGTATCGAGTTGTAATATTGAGTTGTAAGTAAATAAAACTGTGATGATCATCATTATTAGAGTATTGCCCCATCAAAAAAGGGGGAGGCCAAAGAAGCCTAAATAAAAAAGGGGCCAAAGAAGCCCGCAAAAAAAGAGAGGGGGCAATGTTAGTTTCCTTTTACCACACTTGTGCTTCAAAGTAGCACCATGTTCTTCATATGGAGAGTCTCTTGAGTTATCACTTTCATATACTAGTGGGAATTTTCAATATAGAACTTGGCTTGTATATTCTGATGATGGGCTTCCTCAAATGCCCGAGGTCTTCATGAGCAAGCAAGTTGGATGCACACCCACTTAGTTTAAGTTTGAGCTTTTATACACTTATAGCTCTAGTGCATCCATTGCATGGCAATCCCTACTCCTCACATTGACATCAATTATGGGCATCTCCATAGCCTGTTGATTAGCCACGTCGATGTGAGACTTTCTCCCTTTTGTCTTCTCCACACAACCACCACCATCATATTCTATTCCACCTGTAGTGCTATGTCCATGGCTCACGCTCATGTATTGCGTGAGGGTTGAAAAAGCTAAAGCGCGTTAAAAATTATGAACCAATTGCTTGGCTTTTCATCGGGGTTGTGCATGATTTGAATATTTTGTGTGGTGAAGATGGAGCATAGCCAGACTATATGATTTTGTAGGGATAACTTTCATTGGCCATGTTATTTTGAAAAGACATGATTGCTTTATTAGTAGGCTTGGAGTATTATTATTTTTATGTCAAATGATAGACTATTGCTTTGAATCACTCGTATCTTAATATTCATGCCATGATTAGATATGTGATCAAGATTATGCTAGGTAGCATTCCACATCAAAAAATATCTTTTTTATCATTTACCTACTCAAGGACGAGTAGGAATTAAGCTTGGGGATGCTGATACGTCTCCGTCATATCTATAATTTTTTATTGTTCCATGCCAATATTCTACAACTTTCATATACTTCTGGCAACTTTTTATACTATTTTTGGGACTAACATATTGATCCAGTGCACAGTGCCAGTTCCTGTTTGTTGCATGTTTTTGTTTCGCAGAATATCCAGATCAAGCGGAGTCCAAATGGGATAAAAACTGATGGAGATTTTTTTTGGAATATATATGATTTTTGGGAAGAAAAATCCACGTGAGACGGTGCCCGAGGAAGGCACGAGGCAGGGGGCGCGCCCCAGCCCCCTAGGTGCGGCCCTGACCCTCGTGGCCACCCCGTAAGGCGGTTTATGCCCTTCTTTCACCGCAAGAAAGATAATATCCGGATAGAGACCGTGTTAGAATTTCAGCCCAATCGGAGTTACAGATCTCTGGGAATATAAGAAACGGTGAAAGGGTAGAATCTGAGAATGCAAAAACAGAGAGAGACAAAGAGACAGATCCAGTCTCGGAGGAGCTCTGACCCCTCCCACGCCATGGATGCCAAGGACCAGAGGGGAAACCCTTCTCCCATCTAGGGAGAAGGTCAAGGAAGAAGAAGACGAAGGGCCCCCCTCTCCCCTTCTCTTTCGGTGGCGCCGGAACGCTGTCATGGCCATCATCGTCACCGCAATCTTCACCAACAACTTCACCGCCATCATCGGCTATTTGATGTTTGAGTAGATCCGTTTTGTCCTATAGGCTATTTGATGATGAAGATTGGTTTGAGTTGCATGTTTTATTATTGGTGCTGTCCTATGGTGCTCTCCATGTCGCGCAAGCGTGAGGGGTCCCCGCTGTAGGGTGTTGCAATACGTTCATGATTCGCTTATAGTGGGTTGTGTGAGTGACTGAAACACAAACCCGAGTAAGGGGGTTGTTTGCGTATGGGATAAAGAGGACTTGATGCTTTAATGCTATGGTTGGGTTTTACCTTAATGATCTTTAGTAGTTGCGGATGCTTTCTAGAGTTCCAATCATAAGTGCATATGATCCAGAGAAAGTATGTTAGCTTATGCCTCTCCCTCATATAAAATTGCAATAATGATTACCGGTCTAGTTGTCGATTACCTAGGTACAAATAACCTTCTCGTAACAAAAAGCTCTTTACTAAAACTAACTTAGTTGTGTCTTTACCTAAACATCCCCTACTTTTTATTGATGTAATCTTTATTATCTTGCCAACCTATCCAACAACACCTACAAAGTACTTCTAGTTTCATACTTGTTCTAGGTAAAGAGAACATCAAGCGTGCGTAGAGTTGTATCGGTGGTAGATAGAACTTGAGGGAATATTTGTTCTACCTTTAGCTCCTCGTTTGGTTCGACACTCTTACTTATCAAAAACTGTTGCGATCCCCTATACTTGTGGGTTATCAAGAGCATCCCTAGCTTATACGCTTGAGTCTCCTTGAATATTAACTTGGGTTGCCTTGGGCATCCCCAAGCTTGAGCTCTTGCTCTCCTCCTTCTCCTCACATCGAGACCTCCTCGATCTTCAAACACTTCATCCACACAAAACTCAACAAAAAGCTCGGTAAGATCCGTTAGTATAATAAAGCAAATCACTACTCTAAGTTTTGTTGCAAACCAATTAATATTTTGTTCTTGCATTGTAGCTATTGTAATATAACTTTTCCATGGCTTAATCCACTAATAGAAATCGATAGTTTCATCAAAACAAGAAAATTATGCATCAAAAACAGAATATGTCTTAAACAAGACAGACTGTAGTAATCTGAACATTCACCATACCTATGGTACTCCAAAAATTCTAAAAACTTAGGAAAAATAAATGATTTGTATAGAAAGATAGTGCAAAAAGTTTCACAACCGTTTGACGTTCCAGTAAAAATGTAAAATCTCGCACTATAGCCAAAGTCTCTGTCTTGCACCGCACAAACCAACAAGCAATGTAAACATCCTAAAGGTAAATCCTGGCATATTATTCTTGTTTTTAAACTTTATAAAAGCACACAACAGAAATAAATGACTCTCTAAAACTTCCGGGTTATCTCCCTAGCATCGCTTTCTTTAAAGCCATTAAGCTAGGCATATAGTGCTCAAGTAATGGATCCACCCGGATCCCAAGGAAAATCAAAACCATTTTTAATTAACAATGATTTGGGATTTATTAGTGAGCACAAAGTAACATATATCATGCAACAACAAAGTCTGACTCTCTTCCTATGCATCGGCATGTCATAAAAGAACAATTCATGGACACATAGTAAAGGCCAATGCATAGTATAAACAGTTTCTTGCAATTTTATCATATTGGAAACATGGAGAGGCGGAGATGTAGTTCCTCTCTTATAATAATTGCAAGTAGGAGCAGCAAGCACATGCATAGTATGTCTATCAAGATCATCATGTGTAGTAGTAAAATGCAACCCAACAATATAATCCCTAATAAGGGCTAACTTCTCCGATATAGTGTAGTCGAGAGAATTCAAAAAGATAATAGGACTATCATGCGTGGGTGCAATAGCAACAATTTCATATTTAACATAAGGAACTATAGCAAGTTCATCTCCATAAGCATAATTCATATTGGCATCTTGACCACAGGCATAGTAAGCATCATCAAAAAGGGATATTTCAAAAGAATCAACGGGATCATAACAATCATCATAGAATTCATCCTTCGTTAAATTCAAAGGGAAATTAAACAATGTATGAGTTGAAGAGTTACTCTCATTAGAAGGTGGGCACGGGTAGCTAATCCGCCCTTCCTCCTTTTGTTCTTCGCTCTCGTCATCATCTTTCTCATCCAATGAGCCTCCAGTTTCAGCAATTCCTTCTTCCATATACTCCTACAAAATATTAGTCTCTTCTTGGACAGCGGAGGAGTCCAGAATATATGGTTTAACATAGGCATTAGAAGCATAATTATCATAACAATATTTAAGTATGGCAAAATTTTCAAATTTGTAAAGAGTAGCATCATACTTTCCAATCAAAGAAGCAATTTCATAAGCACCCTTAAAAGCAACAAATTCTTCAATTTGTTGAACATCATAGTTATTATAAACACCCTTAGCATACGAAGATGCAATTCCATTATCACTAAACTCACATTGGTAGGGAAGGTGTTTCTTAGGGACTTCAGAACAATAAGTAAAATCATATATTTCACATCAATTCCAGGCATAGCATTGCAAACGATGAATTTGATCCAGTAAAAGTTTCCCTTTTTCAGATATGCGGTGTCGCACATAACAAGCATGCTCATCTAAAGATTTGCCCTCAACTAAGCTAGTTGGGGTTTCAGCATGAGCGCATAGGGATCGAAGATGATCCAAGTAAAAAGCTTTAGGAGTGTGATAGATTTTGAGTGGTTCTTCAACCATTGGTGTAGTAGGTACAACTAATGTTTTTGGTATTTTGCGTTTCCTACCCATAACTAAAGATTGAAAACAAGAGCACAAAATAAAACCTACTTAGTGATAAAGCAAACAAGTAAACACGAGAATATTCACCCCACACTATAACTCCCCGGCAACGGCGCCAGAAAAGGTCTTGATAACCCACAAGTATAGGGGATCAATTGTAGCCTCTTTCGATAAGTAAGAGTGTCGAACCCAATGAGGAGCTAAAGGTAGAACAAATATTCCCTCAAGTTTTATCGACCACCGATACAACTCTATGCACGCTTGACGTTCGCTTTACCTAGAACAAGTATAAAACTAGAAGTACTTTGTAGGTGTAACAGGATAGGTTTGCAAGAATATAAAGAGCACATAAATAAAAACTAGGGGCTGTTTTAGGTAAATAAGCAACAAAGTTAGTATAGCGAGTGTGGAAAAGTGTTACGTGGTAGGAGTTGCGAAATTGTCCCTAAGCAATTGACTTCTTTACTAGACCGATAGCAAGTTTTATGTGGGAGAGGCCACTTCTAGCATGTCATCCCTGACTTGGAATTCTATGCACTTATGATTGGAACTATTAGCAAGCATCCAAAACTACTAATGTTCATTAAGGTAAAACCCAACCATAGCATTAAGATATATTGGTCCCCCCTTCAATCTCGTATGCATCAATTTCTATGCTAGGTTGAAGCTTCTGTCACTCTTGCCGTCCAATACATAGTCCTATCAACATACAACTAACCCTATGGTGTGATCCACGCGCGCTCTCATATGATGGGCACCAAAGGACAGCAACATAACCAGAAGAAAATTAAACCAACCATAGCAATTCACCAATTACCGATAGGACAACGAAAATCTACTCAGACATCATAGGATGGCAACACATCATTGGATAATAATATGAAGCATAAAGCACCATGTTCAAGTAGAGGGTACAGCGGGTTGCGGGAGAGTGGACCATTGTAGATAGATGGGGGAAGGTGATGAATATGTTGGTGAAGATGACGGAGGTGTTGGTGTAGATTGCCGTCACACGATGATGGCCCCGGCGGCGTTCCGGCGCCACCGAGAGAGAGGGGGAGAGAGACCCCCTTCTTCTTCTTCCTTGACCTTCTCCCTGGATGGGAGAAGGGTTTACCCTCTGGTCCATGGCCTCTATGGCATGGGAGGGGCGAGATCGCCTCCGAGATTGGATATGTCTCTTTGTCTGTCTCTATTTCTACGTTCTAGATTCTGGCCTTTCACCGTTTCTTATATTCCCGGAGATCCGTAACACCGATTGGGTTGAAATTTTAACACGATTTCTATCCGGATATTGGCTTTCTTGCGGGGAAAGAAGGGCACCAACCGCCTTACGGGGTGGCCACGAGGGCCCAGGGTGCGCCTGACCCCCTGGGGCGCACCCCTGCCTCGTGGCCCCCTCGGGCACTGTCTCGCGTTGATCCTTCTTCCCAAAAATCACATATATTCCAAAAAAATCTCCGTTAGTTTTTATCCCGTTTGGACTCCGTTTGATATGGATTTTGTGCGAAACAAAAAACATGCAACAAACAGGAACTGGCACTGGGCACTCGATCAAGTTAGTCCCAAAAATAGTATGAAAACTTGCCAAAAGTATATGAAAGTTGTATAATATTGGCATGGAACAATCACAAATTATAGATACGGCGGAGACATATCATTGTTCTGCAATTCCTGCCACGTGATACGTATCCAGGAAGATCGGTTGGTGATACGGTTTTCCTTATTCCAGGTTGCAAACACCAGCCAAAGGATGTAGCTGCATCCATCCAGCATTCGCCACTAGCCGATCGAGTCTTTCCAGCAACCCTCCACGAAACCACGTGAATATGTCTCCCTCATAACCCAAGTCTTCAAGGGAGCAGTCAGACATTGCGTCCTAAAAATCTTGAAGACGAGATTGATGTCGAGGGGCCCCACCATCTTTATTCGATGAGAATAGAATCTCGTTAAAGTCGCCATTTACTCTCCACGGCAACCTGGATTGGGCATGAAGATCCCATAGTAATTGATACATACGGTTTTCGTTATCCCAACTTGGTTCATCGTAAATTCCAGTTAACCTCCACATGTCTCAATTATCCTCTTCCACAGAGACATCGATGAAATCCAGGGTAGCAGCCTGGGAGTAGATCCTCACCTCCTTCCATACTAGTAGCAAACCACCCTTTCTTCCATCTAGACTACGAACCACAATACTATGATCCATACTTAATTTTTTCATTACACTTTCCGCCTTTGATTCATCTAGATGCGTCTCAGACACAAAAATGCATCCAGTTCATGTCGCCTCTGTATATCAGAAGTGAATGAACCGTCAGGGCACCAAGAATACACCGACAGTTCCAGCTAATCAACTTCATTACTCCTGTCCGTCAGAAAAAAAATCACGGTCGACAGTAGCTGCCAGAGGACAACAAATCCTAGCTTATTGCTAGGGGACGAAGAAAACAGATCCGATCAAACACCTATACTTGCCTGTACAGATCACGTTGCAGTCGCACATATAGATCAGGTCTCAAGTAAACAATCAGTGCAAAGACCAGCATTAGTCTTAGCGGAAGAGCATGGAGTCGACCTGACTAAGAAAACCCGGCTGGAAAGGCGACGACACCTACCACGAAGCAATTTCACGTAGGGATCGGACAAAGTATAGACGAACTGACGAGCAGGATGGCTGGAATAGAAGATGACACAGCTACCACACGGCAGAGAGGTCAGACAGAGCTGCAGTGTCACCGCCGCCGAAGTAGCGGCGGGCGGCGACCGCAGACCTAGATTGTTTTTTCTAGAGAGCACTTTCCTTCATGTTAACGTGAGAGATGCTACAAAATGTAACATGTTATTTGTTGTACATAATATCTAGATCTTTTAATCTCAACCGTTATTATCTAAATCAATGGATTACATATTTTTAGTATATGTGGACGAATGTGATGGCCCGTTTGACTCTTGTCTTAATTATATAATAGATTAACTTTATTACTAGTAGGTGCTTTTTCGGTATGCCATTGTGAATAATTTGCCATAATGTTATCAAGCAATTTATTAGCTTCACCCAAAGTAACCTCCATAAAAGTGCCACCCACGGCGGAATCTAAAAGATTTCTAGAAACAAAATTCAATCCCGCATAAAATTTTTGTATAATCATCCAAAGATTTAAACCATGAGTAGGACAATTTCTTAGCATCAATTTCATTCTTTCCCAAGATTATGCAACATGTTCATGCTCAAGTTGCTTAAAATTCATGATCTGAGTTCCAAGGGAAATAATTCTCCCAGGCAGAAAATACTTAGTAATAAAAGCATCTTTCCACTTATCCCAAGAATGATACTATTGTGAGGCACAGAAGAAAATCAAATTTTTGCACGATCCCACAAAGAGATCGGAAATAATTTCAACTTCACAATATCACTGTCCACATCTATTTTCTATTGCATATCACACAATTATACGAATGTGTTTCAAAGGGACGCGACATCCTCATTAGAAGTATCAGAAAATTGATCTTTCGTAACAAGATTCAACAAAGCAGAATTAATATCATAAGACTCCGCACTAGTCGCGTGAGGAGCAATCGGAGTGCTAATAAAATAATTATTATTGGTATTGGAAAAATCACATAACTTGGTGTTTTCTTGAGACATCGTGACTATGCAAACAAAATTGCAAAAAGAATCTGACAAGAAAAAGGCGACCAAAAAATAAGGCGAATAAAATTGCAATTTTTTGTGAAGTGGGGGAGATAGAAATGAGAGGCAAAAGGCAAATAATGTAAATTGTAAGGAGATGAGATTTGTGATTAGGAACCTTATAGATATTGATGATGTCTCCCCGGTAACGGTGCCAGAAATTCCTTTTGATGCGGCTTGAAACTGCGTTGGTATTTCCCAAAAGAGGAAGGGATGATGAAGTACAACTATGGTAGGTATTTCCCTCAGTTATGAACGAAGGTTGTTGGGAAACTTTGCATGGAAAACAAAAAAAATTCTATGCACACACAGTGATCTATCCATGGAGATGCATAGCAACAAGAGGTGGAGAGTGTGTCTACGTACCCTCGTTGTCGGTGCCAAAACTGGCGGATCTCAGGTAGGGGGTCCCGAACTGTGCGTCTAGGCCGGATGGTAACAGGAGACAAGGGAATCGAAGTTTTACCCAGGTTCGGGCCCTCTTGATGGAGGTAAAACCCTACGTCCTGCTTGATTAATATTGATGATATGGGTGTTACAAGAGTAGATCTACCACGAGATCAGAGAGGCTAAACCCTAGAAGCTAGCCTATGGTATGATTGTATGTTGTGATTGTTGTTCTACGGACTAAAACCCCTCGGTTTATATAGACACCGGAGAGGGTTAGGGTTACACAAGGTCGGTTACAAAGGAGGAGATATCCATATACGTATTGCCTAGCTTGCCTTCCACGCCAAGTAGAGTCCCATCCGGACACGAGACGAAGTCTTCAATCTTGTATCTTCATAGTCTAACAGTCCGGCCAATGGAGATAGTCCAGCTATCCGGAGACCCCCTAACCCAGGACTCCCTTAGTAGCCCCCGAACTTGGCTTCAATGACGACGAGTCCGGCGCACATTGTTATCTTCGGCATTGCAAGGCGGGTTCCTCTCCAAATTCTGTGTACCTGTTGAAATAATGTCTGGTTTCTTGTGACGGTTTGTAGCCCTTGGCTTCTACGCCCAATAATGGCCCGCTTTCCACGTGTCGAGCGAAGGTGAAGAGCCAGGGTGTTTTCACATTTACCCCCCGAGCTATGTAAATGAGCCGCCTTTTTAAAAAGACGAGGATTCAGATCCAAATCACATCATCCTCCCTTGCCGAGTCTTCATCGAAGCGCACCCGACAGAGATCCATTCCACCATGGCTAGTCGATGCAGCTCCTCTTCTCGCACCCCCAGTTCCAAGCCTGGAGATTGGGAGAGATGTTCCATCCCGCACAGCAAATTGGTGATGCTTCAGTCCAAGGGATTTCTACCCCCAGTGTACCTGGTCCCGGTTCGAGCCGGGCTTGCCACCTATAATGGCGGAGAGCAAGCAGAGAGCCGTCCCAATCCCTCCAAGGGAGAGCAGGTATGCCTTGTCCCGTATCTGGTAAGAGGGCTCGGATTTCCAATTCATCCGTTTCTCCGGGGGCTTCTGGAGTTGTATGGCCTCCAGCTACACAACCTTACGCCTGCCTCCCTGCTGCATATCGCGGGATTCGTAGCCCTCTACGAGTGATTTTTGGGCTGTGAGGCTCATTTCGCTCTGTGGAAGAAGCTATTATGCCTTGTGCCCCGTTCTAAGAAGGGATCAATATATCAAGTGGGCGGAGCCGAAGTGTGGCGTATTGCCGGGACCGGATACCTGTCCGGGACTCCGAAGAAGACGTCCGAAGACTGGCCTTCAGAATGGCTTTATATAGAAGATGTCCCCCTTCCGCACCCTATTCAGATCGGCCTTCCTGAGTTCAACAACGCCCCTTTGAAGAAGCGCCGGAGCTGGCGCCCTCGGAGCTCCCTGGAGGAAGACGACAGGGACATTCTTTATCTGATGAGCCAGATAAGTTCTTTAGCTCGATCCGGATTGACCATGATCGAGGTCATGGCTATATGCATTATGTAGGGGGTGCATCCGCTCCAGTATAGAGGCCACCCAATGTGGGATTTCAATGGGGAGGATGACGCCACCCGCCACGGCCGCAAAGGGCCGGGATCGGCTGGTGATCTAATAAAGATCTTGTCCACTTTGTACAAGGGAGAAGAGGAGGAATTCCATCGTGTCAACCCGCAGGGCGGATTCTCTATGTACAATCCACCGAGCTTGGTAATCGGAGACTTTTTCTCGCCCATCTGTTTCGTATTCCGGTAGTTTAAGTATTCATTCTAGTGATTTCATCGCAGGAGCTGCGCCAGGCAGTAAAGGAGATAAACAACCCTCCTCCACAGCCCGAGGACCCTGGACGGTCCCTTGGCCCGGCCTCCTAGGAGGATACGAACATATCCGTGGAGCTGATCGACGGGGGATTTTACAAAGGGAGTAATGACAACACCTTGGTAGCCATTATGGCCGATTACCCTGGGCTAATTCCAGTCTCACAGGTGACTGAGACCGAAGTCCCAGTATTTAAAAAGGGATCCATCCTTGTGCTCCTTCCTTTTTTTATTGCTGTATAACAGCCGTGTTTTGCAGGGGAGGTCCTCGGGGCAGAAGGCCGAGCCCGTGGCAACTAGCCAACAAGGGGCCACTAGGCCAGGTAGGCTGAAAAGATCCGCAGTCCGGATTGAGGCACCGGCGCAGGAGTATGGCGCACCATCTTTATTACAAGACTTTATTTACAGAGGCATATTAACGCCCATGGCTTCTTTTTAGGAAAAAGAGCGCTCACCGGTCTATACCCGGAGAGGCTACCAATCGCGCCTCCACAAGCCAGGCTCCAAGGCCGGACTCAGAGGTGGGAATGAGTACAAGGCGTGCGCCGGGTGCTCCTGCAACAGAGGATACAGATAGACTGTCCGCCACCCATTCCGAGGTAGAAAGTGCCATGAACCACAGGCGTCGCTGGACTGTTCTTCGTGACGCCTGTTTCTCCCAGAGGCATTGGATGCCTTCAACTCGGCAGACACGCACCTCCATGCCGCTCAAAATGGTCTAGCCAGAGCCACGGAGCAGTATGTAAAAGACATACGGGTGAAAAAATTTGATGATTATATATATCAGTAGCCCCTGAGACTTGAAACATTTAGGATAACTGATTTAAGGATCACTTGTTATGTAGGTTCTTACAGAAAAGAATACTCAACTGTCCCAGGAGCTGGAAGAGTGCAAAGCCCAACTTCAGGCCGCACTGGCCGCAGCAGGGGAGCCCAAATAGACCCTCTCTGGTAACATATCCGTCAAATGATAAGTATCATATTAGAGTGCGGCTTTATATGCAGATCTGACGATAAAATTGCAGATGACGTTGGAGTGAATCCGGATAAGCAATAGCTCATACGCCAGCTGAAGGCTAGTGAGAGTGTGCTTACAAGGGTGAGGAAGGAGAAGAATGATCTCCAAGATGCCAACACCAAGCTGGGCGTGGAACTAAAAGATGTTCGTGCCCAACTGTCAGACTCTGTGATGGAGAATCGGCGGCTTCGACGCGGCATATTTAGTAAGTGCTTGAACGAACTTTGAAAAAGAGTTCAGCGAGGAAGCTGGCTGATAGAGTTATGTCTGTAGGTATGTTAGCAGGTCGTCCTGCCGAGAAGATGCCTAGTTCGACGGGTGATCTTCTTCCCGAGCTCGCACAGTTGCACGAACGAGTTCGGCAGGTGATGCAAGGCGTTGCCCAGGCCTTGTGGCCCTCCGTCTCCATACCCAAAGGCCTTGGAGAGCTTGCAGAAAAGCTGAAGGGAGCACGGCGGCGCTTCCGATTATGGAAGGTATCGGCCTGCCGCCAGGGCGCTAGGGAAGCTTGGGTGATGGTGAAGACACGATACACAAAGGCTGACCCGAACCACATGGCCGAAGTCGGACCTGTGGGGCCTGATGGCAAGGAGATCCCTGTGAATTTAGTGTACGACCAAGTAGAATTGGCGGCGAAGTATTCCCAATAGGACTGTAGACTAGACAACCTATTGGATGGCATTGAAGATGAATTCAACCAGTCAAATTGACTATGTAATTGTAAAGTGACATATTTCATGCCTTCTAGCCGGATTGTAGATCGTTTTTCGTGGCGGACCTTTTCGCTTCAACCTCGGGACCCGACAGTCCGGAGTGTATCCGAATACCCTCTCGGTTATATAAGAACCGGGGCATGCGTGGAGATTAGGCGTAGGGGTCGTTAGTGCTTTATCAGACAAGTGCCCAACTAGTTATGTTATATTACATGGATAGTAAGAAACATCTTCCAGAGAGAATAGTTCCGTTAAGGGTTCCTTTCCCTGGGTAGGCATGCCCTAAAGTGCATGTCCGGACTGCGAAAAGAAGCACAGTGAAAACGTCTGGGGGCAGATATGGATAATAAACAAAAGTCATCTTTTGTTCACCGACCGAATATTATCTTAAGAACGCTAGCTTTCGGCTTCACCCAGTCTAAGGTACATGTACGCCTGACCCGGCGGTAACAATCGCAGAGGTGCTCCCCTTATGCCCTAGCCAAATTAACGGGAACGTAGGGCATAAATACAAGAGCCAGGCAACCCAGCTTGGCCAATACTTAAGTCATATCGATGCATATAATGGTGAAAAAAGGTACATGCGGAGGTATAACACATGTGTTGGGCGTGGCGCCCAGGTAAATAATTTAAGCTTCTTGTGAGAGAAGCCCCCAGGTATGAAGAGTGCGGCTAGTGCATCTGTGATGCATGAGTGGGGCACAAGGTGACCCTTGAAGGCCTAGGGAAATAAAAAGAAAGAAAGGGAAACAAGAAGGATGATGCATATGCAGAAATGGACGAAGGGAGGGGACTAACGTAAAGTCCGGAGCTAGGCGTAGAATCTTCAGAGCCTGGCTGCGTTCCATGGGTTTGGCTCGAGTCGACTGGTCGATGCATCCCGCAGTCGGTACGCTCCACCGGCCAGAACTTGGTCGATAATGAAGGGACCTTCCCATTTAGGCTCGAGCTTGTTCTTTTTCTTATCCGGCAGCCATAGAACTAGTTCGCCAACGTTATAAGTTTTGGCCTGTACTTCTGTGCTTTGGTAACTGCGAGCATGTTGCTGGTAAAATGTGGAACGGGCTTTGGCTACATCGCGCTCTTCCTCCAATGTATCCAGACCGTCCTGCCGATCGAGCTCGGCTTCTCTTTCTTCGTACATGCGCACTCGAGGTGAGTCATGAATTATGTCACAGGGCAGGACTGCCTCTGCGCCGTACACCATAAAAATGGTGTATATCTGGTACTACGATTCAGCGTGGTACGCAGTCCCCAGAGTACGGAGTCGAGCTCCTCTACCCGGTGCGTATCGGACTCCGTTAAGGAGCGCACTAATCGGGGTTTAATGCCGCTCATTATAAGACCATTGGCTCATTCGACTTGACCGTTGGTTTGTGGATGATAGACTGAAGCGTAATCGAGCTTGATGCCCATTTTGCTGCACCAGAGTTTTACCTCGTCATCCGTGAATTTCGTGCCATTATCAGTGATGATGTTATGGGGGACACCGTAGCGGTGTACGACCCCGGATATGAAATCTATCACCGGTCCGGATTCGGCTGTTTTTACCGGTTTAGCCTCTATCCATTTGGTGAATTTATCCACCATGACCAATAAGTATTTTTTCTTGTGCGTTCCCCCTTTAAGGGGTATGACCATGTCAAGCCCCCGGACCGCGAAGGTCCATGTAATGGGGATCATTTTGAGGGCGGTGGGTGGCATGTGGCTTTGATTTGCAAAGAGCTGGCAACCGGTGCAGTGTTGGACCAAGTCCTGTGCATCTGCCCGGGCCATTGGCCAATAAAATCCTGTGCGGAAGGCCTTGCTTACAAGAGCTCGGGCTGTGGCGTGATGACCGCCGAGTCCGGCGTGAATTTCTGCCAAAAGATTCCGCCCTTCTTCGGAGATGCACCTTTGAAGGACTCCAGTAGCGCTTTTTTTGTACAATTCTCCCTCGTGGACCCTGTAGGCTTTGGATCGCTGCACTATGCAGAGCGCCTCATTTTGGTCCTCCGGAAGTTCCTGTCTAATTAGGTAGGCCAGGAATGGTTCTGTCCACGGGGCAATGATGAACATTATTTCGTGGGCTGATTGTGTTATTTCGGTGGCGGAGTCTCCGATTGTGTCAGAGAGTTCGGTATCGGGTATTTTGGCCGGGTCCGGACTGTTGTTACCGGTGTCCCCTTCCCATGCTACGGATGGCTTGAAAAGCCTTACCAGAAAAATGTTGGGAGGGATCGCGTCGCGTTTTGCGCCGATGCGGGCTAGGATATCCGCCGCCTGATTGTTTTCCTAAGCCACATGGTGAAATTCGAGCCCCTCGAACCGAGCTGACATTTTTAGGACGGCATTGTGATAAGCGGCCATTTTTGGATCCTTGGCATCAAAGTCTCCATTTATTTGGTATATTGCATGGTTTGAATCCCCGTGCACCTCTAGGCGTTGAATGCCCATGGATACTGCCATCCGGAGACCATGTAGAAGGGCTTCATATTCGGCTGCATTGTTGGAGTCCGTATACATTATCTACAATACGTATTGAATGGTGTCTCCTGTTGGGGACGTCAAAACGATGCCAGCCCCCAGACCAGCCAACATTTTGGAGCCGTCGAAGTGCATGATCCAGTTTGAATATGTGACGTACTCTTTAGGGAGTTCGGCTTCCGTTCATTCAGCGATGAAGTCAGCCAGAACTTGCGTTTTAATAGCTCACCGTGGCTTGTAAGTTGTGTCTAACGGGAGGAGCTCAATGGCCCATTTGGCAATCCGGCCCGTCGCGTCGCGGTTGTTTATAATATCGTTAAGTGGTACTTCCGAGGCTATCGTTATCGAACACTCTTGAAAGTAGTGTCGCAGCTTCCGGGATTCCATAAATACCACGTACGCTATCTTTTGATAATTTGGGTACCGTGATTTGCATGGAGTAAGGACAGTGGACACGTAGTAAAACCGGCTTTTGAATAGGAAATTTGTGTTCATTCACTTCTCGCTCGACGACAAGCACTGCGCTTACTACTTGATGAGTTGCCGCAATGTATAATAGCATTGGTTCGCCAATGTTTGGCGCGGCCAGGACTAGGTTTGTTGCCAATATGGCTTTTATTTTGTTGAGTCCGGCCATGGCGTCGTCCGTCCACTCGAAGTGTTCGGTGCGCCGGAGGAGGTGATAAAGGGGTAATGCCTTTTCTCCCAAGCGGGAGATAAACGTCTTAGAGCCGCCACACATCCAGTTAATTTTTGTATTTGTTTGAGGTCTGTTGGGGTAGCCAACTATGACAACGCTCGGATTTTGGCCGGATTAGCTTCAATACCTCTACTAGAGACAATGAATCCCAGGAGCTTTCCTGCTGGTACGCCGAAGACGCATTTTTCCGGATTGAGCTTGATGTCATATGTTCGGAGGTTGTCAAATGTGAGCCTCAAGTCGTCTACTAGAGTTTCAACATGCTTGGTTTTAACGACCACGTCATCCACGTATGCCTCCACTGTTTTGTCGATCTGGTTTGCCAGGAATGTCTGAATCATGCGTTGATATGTTGCACCGGCGTTTTTTAGCCCGAAGGGCATTGTGTTGAAGCAGAATGGGCCGTACGGTGTGATGAATGCCGTTGCGGCTTGGTCTGGCTCTTCCATTTTGATTTGATGGTAGCTGTAGTATGCGTTGAGGAAACACAATGAATCGTGTCCGGCGGTAGGATCGATGATTTGATCGATGCGGGGGAGGGGGAAGGGATCCTCTGGGCAGGCCTTGTTAAGGTCCTTAAAGTCGACTGTCGGTGTCAAAACCGGTGGATCTCGAGTAGGGGGGTCCCGAACTGTGCGTCTAGGCCGGATGGTAACAGGAGGCAAGGGACACGAAGTTTTACCCAGGTTCGGGCCCTCTCGACGGAGGTAAAACCCTACGTCCTGCTTGATTAATATTGATGATATGGGTAGTACAAGAGTAGATCTACCACGAGATCAGAGAGGCTAAACCCTAGAAGCTAGCCTATGGTATGATTGTTGATGTGTATGTTGTCCTACAGACTAAAATCCTCCGGTTTATATAGACACTGGATAGTGTTAGGGTTACATAGAGTCGGTTACAATGGTAGGAGATCTGAACATCCGTATCGCGAAGCTTGCCTTCCACGCCAAGGAAAGTCCCTTCCGGACATGGGACGGAGTCTTCAATCTTGTATCTTCATAGTCCAGGAGTCCGGCTGAACGTATAGTTCATCTATCCGAACACCCCCTAATCCAGGACTCCCTCAGTAGCCCCTGAACCAAGCTTCAATGACGACGAGCCCGGCGCGCAGATTGTCTTCGGCATTGCAAGGCGGGTTCCTCCTCCAAGTACTTCATAGAAGATTTTGAACGCAAACATAGTGTCCGGCTCTGCAAAATAACTTTCCACATATTGCCATAGAGAGAATAATATTTACACAAATCTAATCTGCTGACGTATTCCGTAGTGTGACATCACACCACGGCCAAGCTTTTATTCGAACCGTTTTACTGTCCCATCTGAGCGCGTTACGCGAGGCGGTTTCCTTGGCACGTCTTGTCAAAGCAGAGATCGTGTCCCCTTATTCTGGGATTCTCATCAATACAAGCGTGGGTAACCCAACTGCTTCTAGGACTCCTAGATCATAGGCAAGTCCAAACGGACACGGGGAGGACGCTTGATATCCACCCTCTTTATAAAGGGACGAGGCCTTTTATTTTTCCCTCCCGTGCTCAATCGAATCCTTCCCCGACCTCAAGCTCGAATGCCCAAAGTTCAGGTCAGGTGGTCCGAACCTTCAGTCATGTCCGGATCTAGCCTTCAACGCCGATGGGTGCCTTCTTCCGTCATGGAAGAAGACGTCAAAAAGTTGAGGGAGGCCAGATATCTGACCGCCGAGATTCTGCATCGGCTGCCTCCCCGGGGGCAGGCCATCCCCTCCCCCGAACCCAACGAGAGCGTCGTGTTCGTCTCCCAGTTCCTCCGAGGTCTAGGCCTGGCACTGGATCCTTTTGTCAGGGGCTTGATGATTTACTACGGCTAGATTTCCATGATCTAGCTCCGGACTCCTTTCTTCATATCACGACATTTATTGTTGTGTGCGAGGCCTTCCTCCGGGTTACCCCTCACTTTGGCCTATGGCTCAAGACCTTTGAAGTAAAACTGAAGATGATCAAGGGGCAACATGCGGAGTGTGGAGGTGCCTCAATACACAAGATGACGGGAGCTGCATGGCCCAAAGGTTCCATTCCAGAGGTGTCTGAATTGTGGCAACAGGAGTGGTTCTACATCACGGCTCCTAGAAGAGCCAAGTGGGCGGCCGCCCCTGTCTTCCGCCCGGGCCCTCCACCACAACTGATGTCATGGATTAGCAGAGGATTGAGCTGGGGTCCGGCCAAGGACGTGCCTATACTGCAGAGCCGCATTAAAGATCTCTTTAATGGAGATTTCAGTTTGGTTGCGGTAGCACAAGTTATGCTGGCTTGCCAAGTCCAGCCTTGCAAACGTCGGCCTCTTCGCTTATGGGAGTTTAATCCCGAGGGACCGCGCGCCATTCAAAATTTCCTCGGCCTGACGCACGAGGAGATGTACAAGTCGTTCTTCGGACCTCAGGTGGAGTGTCCGGAAATCACCGAGGACACGGGCCTGAGTAGCAACCGCGCCGCCGAACAGGTAAGGCATCTTCCGGCCGAACATACTATCTCTCCTTTGTTACGAAGTTATTTCTGAGAGTTTGCTTTTTGACCAGGACTGGCTAACAAAGGCGAAGTTGATTCGGTGTTCGGCCCCCCTCCCTGAGGGTTTGGAAAATCCGGTATTGGAGAAGATGCTCCAGACCGCACCCTGCCCGGAGCCTTTAAAGGAAAACACTATGGATGGTAATGCGGGCGGACGCGGGCCCTCAACGCTGCCCATTCTAGCCGAGGGAGCGAGCGTCTCCATGAAGGAAGACGACCAGAAGAGGAAAAGAACTGCGCCCGGGGATTCGGAAGCCGAAACTTCCAAACGAGGGAAGAAGTCTCCCATAGAGGGTCCTACCTCGGGGGGCGCCGTTGCCGCACAAAGTCCGCGAGGGGATCAATTCTCCCACGAGTCATAAGTGACCCAAAATACCTTAATAGTACAGATATGTCGTCTTTTCTTCTTAGATGATAACCACTGCATGTATCTTTGCAGTTCGGGCCTTAGCCCCTCTCAAATGAGCTCGTCTTCAGGGGATCTTCTTCCAGAGATGATGGAGAGCGAAACGCCCCCTCCGGACTCCTCTGCTCCGGAAGCGGGCGACCCTGAAGTGTCGTCGCGAAAGGCCTCTCCGAGTCCGGCGAGGCCAGAAGATAATCCTATCAACCCCGAAGTTCCCAGTGTCTGGCTCCCCAAGAGAGCAGACAAACGAGTCCGGCACCGTCTAGTGCGCGGTCGGATGTTCTGAGGGAGTTGGTGGGGCGAGCGGCCATCTCAGATGAACACCATGTGTTGATGAATACGGTGATGGAGAGAATCTCGTCCGTCGAAAGCGGATTGCATAAAGCTTTTATGAGTCTACTGACAGGGTTTGAGGTACGTAAAATAATGTATGATAGTCCTGCACATACTAGGTGTGCCCTGTGTAGATAGTAGCCCCTGAGACTCTGGTTGTCGTCGGAAACGACGACGAACAGAGGATCATATTCCCAGGTAATAACCATACTACCTCGATGTACAGGTGATGGAAGCTCCGGTGGCTAGCCGGACTAGCGACTTTGCCCATTTAGAACGGTAGTTGGATGCGGCAGACGCCGACATCGAGCTTGTTAACAAAAGGCTTCACGAGGAACAGGGTAAGTGTCATTATCTGGTGAACGTCACATAGGAAGGGTAGCATGATGCCAGTATCTTTAATATGTTGTGACTGCAGATGGGGCTGCCAATGTTGAAGCCTTGCGGGCAGAACATGCCCGAGGCAAGGAACGAGCGAGGTTGGGTAATGCGGCTGCTTTAAAGGCGGCCGAAGAGTTGCAAGCCGAGAAGGCCGCACATGGCGAGAGCCGAGATAAGATGGCCAAGATGGCTATAGAATTAAAAGCCGCCGCCGACCGTTGCCGGGTTCTTGAAAAGGAAAACCAGGCGAAGGCATCGGACCTTGAGAAGGCTGTTGCGACGAGAAAGGACCTCCGCTCTGCTATGAGGGCAAAGAAGGAGGAGCTGCGGGAAGCCGAGGATATTGTAGCTGGGAAATCCTTTATGTTGCGGAGGAAGTTCGGAGATCCACGGTATGCCCCCCTGGATCGGCTGTGGAGCTCCGAGAATGTGTATATGGATTTGGCGGCGAGCGCTGCCGATGCGGCCAAGTACTTCCAGGGTCAGACGGACTGTGGAGTAGACCAACTGTTTTGGAGATAATTCCATACTCCCGAGCGTCCACTTTCATTGACTGACCAATTAGCCGAATGGGCCGAACTAAATATGTTGTCCGGACTCTCCATGAGGTCTGTTGTGGATCAGTTATGGCTGGAAGGGTCAAAACCGAACAACTATTTTAGCTTGGTGCAGCAGTTACTCGATGTGATGCCGCGCATTGATGCGATGAAGAGGTCGGCATGCATAGAGGGCGCACGGATGGCCTTTGCCCATGTCAAGGCATACTGGGCGGAGATGGATGCTACCAATGTTGCAGTGCGGGATTCGGCCATAGGTCGAAAGGCTGCTGAGCACTACTTTGAAGAAGTTCTTGAGGGTGCCCGTTTGGTAGAGACCCAGTGCTCAAAAAATATTATGTTTAAGTGATATGTAATCTCATTGTAAGCGAAATGCTTTTATAGAGTTTTATAAGGCTATTTTTATACTTTTGCCTGAAAGTAATATGATGCCTCCTGGGCGGCCGTTTTTGTATACGTGTGTATAACCTGAAAGATTGCAGTCGTCGGCTTCAACCCCCACGCATATAATGCGGAGGTGCTAGCAAAAACACGCGTTCACACTTAACCCAACGTCTTGGTCCTATTAAGGAGGTGATAGCGTAGCAAGCGAGGCAACCGGACTATAATGCTTTAACACTTTCACTTAGCCATAGGAGTTTGACAGTGGGGCTACTAGATAGCCCCTGGTGGCTCAGCACTCTCCCGATCTCGGGGTGCGTATATGTGTGACGCCCGGATAATTAGACTACAGTAATCCCGCGTTAACGATGCCACGTCACCTCGGTTACTGTTGCTAACCTCGTGTTAGTTCGAAACCGATTCGAATTCAAATTTGAATTAAAGTCAAACGATAAAAGTTTTCGAACATAAAAACTAAAATGTGCTAAATGTGACCAATAAATCCTTAGTAATAATGGTGGAGAAACCACAAATTTTATAAAATGTTTAAAGGCTCTAAACTAATTAAAATAGCAGCTATAACAATTAATTAAATGCCTTTTAAAAATAATAATAATACAAACTATTTTAATTAGGTGTCGAACTTTTGGGGCAGTAGAATAAATTATAACATTAAATTAGGAGTTGTATTTATATTTTATAAAACAGAAATTAAAAGAAAATAGATAAAGAAAAGAAAACAGAAAACAAAGCTAAAAAAA
>NC_057806.1:684219633-684219855 GCF_018294505.1 Triticum aestivum | reverse complement strand
CTCGAACCCCCCTCGCCCGTGACCAGGGCGCCCGGCGCCAATGCCGTGCTTGACGCCCTCGTCCCCGTCGCCCACGCCGGAGCCTTACAGTCTCGTCCCTCTCCTCTCCCGCAAGCCCGAGCGTCGCCATGGCCGTGCCACCGTGAAGCTCGCGGCTACCGTGCCCCGTTCATCTCCCCGACGTGTCCCCGAGCTTCTCTGGCGACTGCTGCTTCACCTGCA
>NC_057806.1:684213329-684219329 GCF_018294505.1 Triticum aestivum | reverse complement strand
CCAATGCCGTGCTTGACGCCCTCGTCCCCGTCGCCCACGCCGGAGCCTTACAGTCTCGTCCCTCTCCTCTCCCGCAAGCCCGAGCGTCGCCATGGCCGTGCCACCGTGAAGCTCGCGGCTACCATGCCCCGTTCATCTCCCCGACATGTCCCCGAGCTTCTCTGGCGACTGCTGCTTCACCTGCACTGACTGGACCGAGCCGAGAACCCCTGCATCGTCCCCAACGCCGTCGTCATCAACCTGCGGCCGCCTGCATCGCTGCCATCGATTCGCTCCGGCAAGCCCTCCCCGAGCCCGCTCTCGCACACCTGCAGGCTCACTGTGAGCCCCTCTTCCTTTCCCCTCTGCTTCCGTCGCTGGAACTGACCGCGCACCGCAACGCTGCTGCTGCTCGCCGGCCAACGCCGTCGACTGCGGCCCCACAATAGCCTGCTCGACGCCGTCGCCCGGTTCGGTCCCCGCCTCCGGCCGTGCTCCCCTTCCTTCGCGCGTGTGCCCGCGCCCCACCTCACCGCACCGCCGCGACGCCCTCCCGCCCGAGCGCGCACGCCCCCGTCCACCGGCTGCTGCCCCTTGCCCCTCGTTCCTCACTACGGCCGCCTCTCCACCGGCCACGGCCAGTGCACCCTGGTCCGGCCATTGCCTCCCCATGGCCACCGGACCCCCCTGCTCCGGCGCCCTGCTGGGAACGCCCGCTCGGGCCGCGTCCTGCACCCGCGCCCGCTAAGCGGTGCCCGGTAGGCCTTCCCTGGGTCACAGACATGTGGGGCCCAGCCCCCAGAATGTTTTAATAATAAAAAAAAAGAAAAGAAGAATAAAAAAATATACAAAAATAATTAAATAAACAATAATAATTAAATTAATTAATTAATTAAGGAATTAATTAAGTTAATTAATTATAATTAAATTAACCTAATCACTAATTAACATAATTAATTGTTAGTTAACTAAATCAGAGTACGACGAACGGGACCCACCTGTCAGGTTGACCAAGTCAACTGCTGACGCCATGCTGACGTCATGCTGACGTCAGCAAGCACTATTCCGGATAATGTTAATTTAAATAATTAATTAAAATCAGAAAATGATTTAAATCTTTAGAAAATCATATCTTTTAATCCGTAACTCGGATGAAAATATTTTCAACATGAAAGTTGCTCAGAACGACGAGACGAATCCGAATACGCAACCCGTTCGTCCGCCACACACCCCTAACCTATCGAAATCGCAACTTTCCCCCTCCGGCTCCTCTGCCCGAAAACACGAAACACCGGGAATACTTTCCCGGATGTTTTCCCCCCTTCACCGGTATCACCTACTACCGCGTTAGGGCACACCGAACACCGCGTATTGCCTTGTTATATTTTGTGATGCTTTGTTTGCTCTGTATTCATTATTTCTTCCCCCTCTTCTCTCCGGTAGACTACGAGACCGACGCTGCTGCTGACCAGTTCGACTACGGAGTTGACGACCCCTCTCTCTTGCCAGAGCAACCAGGCAAGCCCCCCCCCCCGTTGATCACCAGATATCGCCTATTCTACTCTATACTGCTTGCATTAGAGTAGTGTAGCATGTTACTGCTTTCGTTAATCCTATTCTGATGCATAGCCTGACATTGTCGCTACATCTGTTGATACCTTACCTGCAATCCTATATGCTTAGTATAGGATGCTAGTTTATCATCATTGGCCCTACATTCTTGTCAGTCTGCCTTGCTATACTATCGGGCCGTGATCACTTGGGAGGTGATCACGGTTATATACTATACATACATACATACTATACAGATGGTGACTAAAGTCGGGTCAGCTCATTGAGTACCCGCAAGTGATTCTGACGAGGGGGCTGAAAGGACAGGTGGCTCCATCCAGGTAGTGGTGGGCCTGAGTTCCCGACGGCCCTCGACTGTTACTTTGTGGCGGAGCGACAGGGCAGGTTGAGACCACCTAAGAGACAGGTGGGCCTGGCCCTGTTCGGCGTTCGCGGATACTTAACACGCTTAACGAGATCTTGGTATTTGATCTGAGTCGGCTACGAGCCTATACGCACTAACCATCTACGTGGGAGTAGTTATGGGTATCCCGACGTCGTGGTATCAGCCGAAGCACTTCAGACGTCAGCGACGGAGCGGCGCGCGCCGAATTGGACTGGAACGCCACTAGGCTAGGTCTGCTTTCGGCCGCCCTCGCAACGTGCAGGTGTGCTATGGGCGATGGGCCCAGACCCCTGTGCGCTTAGGTTTAGACCGGCGTGCTGGCCTCTCTGTTGTGCCTAGGTGGGGCTGCGACGTGTTGATCTTCCGAGGCCGGGCATGACCCAGGAAAGTGTGTCCGGCAAAATGGGATCGAGCGTGTTAGGGAATGTGGTGCACCCCTGCAGGGAAGTTAATCTATTCGAATAGCCGTGATCTTCGGTAACAGGACGACTTGGAGTTGTACCTTGACCTTATGACAACTAGAACCGGATACTTAATAAAACACACCCTTCCAAGTGCCAGATACAACCGGTGGTCGCTCTACCTCAGGGATATGAGGAGGGGATCGCCAGGTAGGATTATGCTATGCGATGCGACTGGAGATGCGCTTGGAGATGCTACCTGGATATGCTACTCGGAGATGCTACTTGGTGGACTTCAATCTATTCTCTTCTACATGCTGCAAGACGGAGGCTGCCAGAAGCGTAGTCTTCGATAGGACTAGCTATCCCCCTCTTATTCTGGCATTCTGCAGTTCAGTCCACTGATATGGCCTCCTTACACATATACCCATGCATATGTAGTGTAGTTCCTTGCTTGCGAGTACTTTGGATGAGTACTCACGGTTGCTTTCTCCCCCCTTTTTCCCCTTTCCTTTCTTTCTGGTTGTCGCAACCAGATGCTGGAGTCTAGGAGCCAGACGCCACCGTCGACGACGACCCCTACTACACCGGAGGTGCCTACTACTACGTGCAGCCCGCTGACGACGACCAGGAGTAGTTAGGAGGATCCCAGGCAGGAGGCCTGCGCCTCTTTCGATCTGTATCCCAGTTTGTGCTAGCCTTCTTAAGGCAAACTTGTTTAACTTATGTCTGTACTCAGATATTGTTGCTTCCGCTGACTCGTCTATGATCGAGCACTTGTATTCGAGCCCTCGAGGCCCCTGTCTTGTATTATGATGCTTGTATGACTTATTTATGTTTTAGAGTTGTGTTGTGATATCTTCCCGTGAGTCCCTGATCTTGATCGTACACATTTGCGTGCATGATTAGTGTACGATTGAATCGGGGGCGTCACAAGTTGGTATCAGAGCCGACTGCCTGTAGGAATCCCCCTTCCAACTCCTTGGCCGAAGTCGAGTCTAAACTTTAGAAAACTTTTACTAACATGGCTGTGCGGCCCATGGGCCCACGTCGCCATTGGGTGGTATTAGGATCTTTTATTCCTCTACCTTTACTCTGGGATTCTGAACCCTCTTCTATTCGGGTTAAACGATTTTTACTAAAAACTAACTTTAGGTTCTCGAAAATACTTTCTCCCGGAGAGCCCCTTCAGTCCAGATGGTCACCGACTGCACCAGAAGATTTCGGAGATACTCTTTGATATCCTCTCGAGACTTTGTGCCCATCACTTTTGCTATTCCCGACCACCGATAAATCCTTATGGATAACTACTTACACTTGCCATTCTTACGATCATTCCCCATTGTTCTTGTTATTACAAGATACCCGAAGTTTTCTCTATTGTTCCGAGAATACTTCGTGCCTACTGCCTAGCAGTTCTTTGCCACATGAATACCCCTTCGAATAAATCCTCGCACTTGTCGAGTATCCGCTCAACCCTAGTTGTTCATGTGTTTCACAAGAGTCTTCGAAATAATATTCGATCTTCCGAAAATCCTTTGGGGCCTTTGGCTCTTGAAATTCTTGCTTGCTTGCATTATGGTTAATCCCATAAGTCTCGTAGTCTTAATGACATTCCTTGTCATTATCATTTTGAGTCTGTTGACTCAATATTCTGCGAATACACGCAATCATCATTGATCCCTATAAATTACCTTTCGGCTGAGCTTCCATTCTTTTAACTGGAATTGGTTCTCGACCAATCCAATTGTCGTTGATTGTACCCTAAGGCTATTCAACTTATTCCTCCCTAATCAGAGCATTGCTTCTGATCCCTTGATTTTGAAATCATAATTCCTTTGCATTTGACAATTGAGTTAGTCAGTTGTTTTTATAATCTGATCTCCTTGCATTCTTCTTCCTCTAGTTGAGTACCGATACTCGTATCAGATCCTTTGTGGACCATCAAGTCCATTGTTGGATTGTTATCCGACAGTGTCCTTCACATTTGATCACTTTGTGAGTTCTTCCCCTGATACATAATGCCTTTGTTAAGTTGTATCCTCTGCTTGGCCAACCATGCTCTGCTTTCGGGCTTGTGTTATTTACTCTTGAAACTTGTGGTATACGTTTCTAAGAAGCCCCTGTGGGTTGAACATATGCCTTCTCTAAACCGTGTGAACCCGAAAGTTTTCACGAGTCATACTCTTCTGGTGCTTCACCAGATAAAATTTCAACACTGCATCTTCATCGAATGTGAGAAGTGAATGAAAGGTTATGCATTGGAGAAGTGGGAGTCGACCTTGAACTTGTGTTCATGCCCATGGACACGATGTAGATCTTATCATTAAAGCTTCTTTTAAATAAATTATTCCTTTGGTATAAGTTCATCTTATATCTAGGATCTGGCCTTTTGCAACCGTGGTTCCGACCATGATTGTTCTTCTTTGATCTCATTTCTCGGACAAGTTAAAACAATTGTCTTCTATGGATCAATACACCAGTCCCACCTTTACTTTGATCTTTTGTCGAGTATTACCCCCCTGATATCTCGAGATTATCATGGAACTGCATAACTCCTTATGAGTTCTTCATCAAGTGCTACCTTCCCACTGATTCCAATTTTTCGTGGGCTCTGAGTTATTGAACACTCAAAGACACCGATAACTGAACCGAGTCCGCTCTTCGGTTCAACAACTCTTCAGTAAGCTTCTATAAGTATGAGTTGTACCCGATCACGCCATTCCTAGCCTGTTTGGCTATATCATTGTCGTGCCGATTCTAACTGTGCTACCTGGTCCTTATTCTCGGAGCACCAAATTTCGACGATGAACTAACCTTACGTCGATCCTCATCGTCATATCATTTCGCCTTGAACAATAAGCTTGGTTTCGAGTTTGTGTCATACCCTTGGTTCCAATAACCTTTCACTTCATCATTGTTTGACTTGATGTCATCGTCGATCGATTACATCTTCGTGAAATCTCTCGACTAATGTGTCGTGATCATCATCATCATTCCGAGCTCTTCCAGGAATTCAATTGAATTCATGATGGGTAATACCATCCTTGCCCCTCGATGATTCCTGTTCTCATCGACCACTTTATTGCCTTCCGTTCAACACAACTTGTTCGTGTTTTGTGTAAACCTTGAGATCACTGCTACCCAGCAGTTGATCTTCCTTACCTCAAAAGTATTACCATCTCTTTTTGTCAAGAATGTGGTGAGAATTTCACCACCTCTTAATAATTCTTGATATCATAATACTTCTTGCCATCTTCGTTCATTCCTTGGTCCCCGTATTGTTTTCAACCGGAATACCGACAATGGAGCGATGGCGTGTGAATTCAAAACTTCTAACAACCCTATTGCTTTGAAGTGAATGGGCGATAGTTCATTCTAAGTCCTTCGCTAATTGAATCACCATTCTGACATTGGCCGTGCAACCCAACCCATATTTCGGGCGCACCTTCCAACCAATGTTTAATTGTGTATGTTTTCCTCGAGCATACTTCCTTATATCATTTGATCTGACTAATGTTATCTTCTTGTTCACTTAATGGTGGAAATCCATCTTTTGGGAATCTCGGTGAATTGCCGTTGAGTTCACCAGACACCTCCTTGTCCTCTCCTTGGGTTAATGATGGACTCTTGTTAACGGAAATCACTTCATAGTTCATTTCC
>NC_057806.1:684199069-684211472 GCF_018294505.1 Triticum aestivum | reverse complement strand
CTCGTCCCTCTCCTCTCCCGCAAGCCCGAGCGTCGCCATGGCCGTGCCACCGTGAAGCTCGCGGCTACCGTGCCCCGTTCATCTCCCCGACGTGTCCCCGAGCTTCTCTGGCGACTGCTGCTTCACCTGCACTGACTGGACCGAGCCGAGAACCCCTGCATCGTCCCCAACGCCGTCGTCATCAACCTGCGGCCGCCTGCATCGCCGCCATCGATTCGCTCCGGCAAGCCCTCCCCGAGCCCGCTCTCGCACACCTGCAGGCTCACTGTGAGCCCCTCTTCCTTTCCCCTCTGCTTCCGTCGTTGGAACTGACCGCGCACCGCAACGCTGCTGCTGCTCGCCGGCCAACGCCGTCGACTGCGGCCCCACAATAGCCTGCTCGACGCCGTCGCCCGGTTCGGTCCCCGCCTCCGGCCGTGCTCCCCCTTCCTTCGCGCGTGTGCCCGCGCCCCACCTCACCGCACCGCCGCGACGCCCTCCCGCCCGAGCGCGGACGCCCCCGTCCACCGGCTGCTGCCCCTTGCCCCTCGTTCCTCACTGCGGCCGCCTCTCCACCGGCCACGGCCAGTGCACCCTGGTCCGGCCATTGCCTCCCCATGGCCACCGGACCCCCCTGCTCCGGCGCCCTGCTGGGAACGCCCGCTCGGGCCGTGTCCTGCACCCGCGCCCGCTAAGCGGTGCCCGGTAGGCCTTCCCTGGGTCACAGACATGTGGGGCCCAGCCCCCAGAATGTTTTAATAATAAAAAAAAGAAGAATAAAAAAAATACAAAAATAATTAAATAAACAATAATAATTAAATTAATTAATTAATTAAGGAATTAATTAAGTTAATTAATTATAATTAAATTAACCTAATCACTAATTAACATAATTAATTGTTAGTTAACTAAATCAGAGTACGACGAACGGGACCCACCTGTCAGGTTGACCAAGTCAACTGCTGACGCCATGCTGACGTCATGCTGACGTCAGCAAGCACTATTCCGGATAATGTTAATTTAAATAATTAATTAAAATCAGAAAATGATTTAAATCTTTAGAAAATCATATCTTTTAATCCGTAACTCGGATGAAAATATTTTCAACATGAAAGTTGCTCAGAACGACGAGACGAATCCGGATACGCAACCCGTTCGTCCGCCACACACCCCTAACCTATCGAACTCGCAACTTTCCCCCTCCGGCTCCTCTGCCCGAAAACACGAAACACCGGGAATACTTTCCCGGATGTTTTCCCCCCTTCATCGATATCACCTACTACCGCGTTAGGGCACACCGAACACCGCGTATTGCCTTGTTATATTTTGTGATGCTTTGTTTGCTCTGTATTCATTATTTCTTCCCCCTCTTCTCTCCGGTAGACTACGAGACCGACGCTGCTGCTGACCAGTTCGACTACGGAGTTGACGACCCCTCTCTCTTGCCAGAGCAACCAGGCAAGCCCCCCCCTTGATCACCAGATATCGCCTATTCTACTCTATACTGCTTGCATTAGAGTAGTGTAGCATGTTACTGCTTTCGTTAATCCTATTCTGATGCATAGCCTGACATTGTCGCTACATCTGTTGATACCTTACCTGCAATCCTATATGCTTAGTATAGGATGCTAGTTTATCATCATTGGCCCTACATTCTTGTCAGTCTGCCTTGCTATACTATCGGGCCGTGATCACTTGGGAGGTGATCACGGGTATATACTATACATACATACATACTATACAGATGGTGACTAAAGTCGGGTCAGCTCATTGAGTACCCGCAAGTGATTCTGACGAGGGGGCTGAAAGGACAGGTGGCTCCATCCAGGTAGTGGTGGGCCTGAGTTCCCGACGGCCCTCGACTGTTACTTTGTGGCGGAGCGACAGGGCAGGTTGAGACCACCTAGGAGACAGGTGGGCCTGGCCCTGTTCGGCGTTCGCGGATACTTAACACGCTTAACGAGATCTTGGTATTTGATCTGAGTCGGCTACGAGCCTATACACACTAACCATCTACGTGGGAGTAGTTATGGGTATCCCGACGTCGTGGTATCAGCCGAAGCACTTCAGACGTCAGCGACGGAGCGGCGCGCGCCGAGTTGGACTGGAACGCCACTAGGCTAGGTCTGCTTTCGGCCGCCCTCGCAACGTGCAGGTGTGCTATGGGCGATGGGCCCAGACCCCTGTGCGCTTAGGTTTAGACCAGCGTGCTGGCCTCTCTGTTGTGCCTAGGTGGGGCTGCGACGTGTTGATCTTCCGAGGCCGGGCATGACCCAGGAAAGTGTGTCCGGCCAAATGGGATCGAGCGTGTTGGGGAATGTGGTGCACCCCTGCAGGGAAGTTAATCTATTCGAATAGCCGTGATCTTCGGTAACAGGACGACTTGGAGTTGTACCTTGACCTTATGACAAGTAGAACCGGATACTTAATAAAACACACCCTTCTAAGTGCCAGATACAACCGGTGGTCGCTCTACCTCAGGGATATGAGGAGGGGATCGCCGGGTAGGATTATGCTATGCGATGCGACTGGAGATGCGCTTGGAGATGCTACCTGGATATGCTACTCGGAGATGCTACTTGGTGGACTTCAATCTATCCTCTTCTACATGCTGCAAGACGGAGGCTGCCAGAAGCGTAGTCTTCGATAGGACTAGCTATCCCCCTCTTATTCTGGCATTCTGCAGTTCAGTCCACTGATATGGCCTCCTTACACATATACCCATGCATATGTAGTGTAGTTCCTTGCTTGCGAGTACTTTGGATGAGTACTCACGGTTGCTTTCTCCCCCCTTTTTCCCCTTTCCTTTCTTTCTGGTTGTCGCAACCAGATGCTGGAGTCTAGGAGCCAGACGCCACCGTCGACGACGACCCCTACTACACCGGAGGTGCCTACTACTACGTGCAGCCCGCTGACGACGACCAGGAGTAGTTAGGAGGATCCCAGGCAGGAGGCCTGCGCCTCTTTCGATCTGTATCCCAGTTTGTGCTAGCCTTCTTAAGGCAAACTTGTTTAACTTATGTCTGTACTCAGATATTGTTGCTTCCGCTGACTCGTCTATGATCGAGCACTTGTATTCGAGCCCTCGAGGCCCCTGGCTTGTATTATGATGCTTGTATGACTTATTTATGTTTTAGAGTTGTGTTGTGATATCTTCCCGTGAGTCCCTGATCTAGATCGTACACATTTGCGTGCATGATTAGTGTACGATTGAATCGGGGGCGTCACAATATGCCTGGCCAGAAAAGGGCCCTTCGTTAAGGCGGAGGAATCCTAACATTCCCACAGGTAATCGAGTGGTTGACTAGTCTCATGCTATATCATGACAGTCAGTTTTCTGCTTTCTCTACTGAGGTGCTCATCCGGATGAACCAAGGCACAATCGCAGTAGTTCTCCTAGTGCTACCTTAGCCGGTAAAGCAGAACGTAAGGCACCAAAACACAGGAGCCGGGCAAACCCAACATTTGACCAAAGACAATGATTCGAAGCTGATGCATATAGGGCCAAACTCGCGACGCCGAACACTCCCTAAGGTATTCGGTCTTTGTGGTATAAACCGGGGCTAAATAATGGCCTTTGTAAGAAGCCCCTTGTGTCCAGGTACGTGCATTGTTCTGGCGTGGCCACATGCCAAGACGTCAGCATCCTTCACAACGGTGGATATGTATCAACAAGAGACAGTAAAAAAGGTTTACGCAGGGTCTTAATCTAAAAAGAATCCTTTGAGCGGATCCCTGCTGCACATCTGCGCCTGTGTCTCTGTTGTGCCGTATCCTGGACGGGTGTAGCACGATGATCGTCTGTAAAAGAGAGGAAGTTAAGTGAAAGAGTTGTCGTGCAAAAAGATTGTTTTTAAAGAAACCGTGTATAATTGAAGATGATAAGAAATTGCCACTTGTCTACGCGCACTGAGCCCCTTGTACTGACGAATAGGGGTGTGATCACTTATTTGGTGTAAATAGCGGCGCCGGACTCGATCGCTGGTCCGGACGTCTTTAATGTTCGGCTGCCAAGGCAGCCTCACTCTCTTCGGCACGCAGAGAGCGCTTGATATCTCCGTGCATTGTAATGATGCCACGTGGACCGGGCATCTTGAGTGTGAGGGAGGCGTAGTGTGGTATTGCATTAAAGCGAGCGAAAGCTTCACGTCCTAGCAGTGCTTGATAGCCACTTTGAAACGGAGCGATGTGGAAAGTTAAATGCTCGCAACGGAAGTTATCGGGGGAGCCGAATATAACTTGTAGTAGGAGGGAGCCCGTACAACGAGCCCCTGGGCCTGGCGTTACTCCTTTAAAGGTAGTATTGCTATGGCGAATTTGTGTTGGGTCTAACCCCATCCCGCGGATTGTATCCTGGTATATTAGGTTTAGGCTGCTGCCGCCGTCCATCAAGACTCGTGTGAAGTGATATCCGCCAATTACTGGGTCTAATACCAAGGCAGCCCATCCTGCATGTCGGATACTTGCTGAGTAATCACGATGGTCGAAAGTGATCGGTTGAGACGACCATTGGCAGGACTTCGAGGTGACAGGCACTTGGGTATATTTTCCTAGGGGTGCCGCATTGTTTTTTCCCTTGATCATGTGTAGTACGTTTAATGTTTTGACTTCTGGTGGGAATTTATTTTGTTCCCCTGCGTCTTGCTTGGGGGGCTCGTCCTCGTCTTCACTTGGTGTGTCCTCCCCCTTGTGTACGGCGTTGAGCTTGCCGGACTGCTTGAAGACCCAACATTCTCTGTGGGTATGATTTGCAGGTTTACCCGGGGTACTGTGGATCTGATATACTTGGTCCAGAATTTTGTTGAGGCTGGACAGTTCATCCCTGGTGCCTTTAGTGGGCGACTTTTTACCTAGCCGAGATCTTTTGAATCTGACGTTTACTGCCGTGCCCTTCGTGCTGTCTTCTTTATTCCGACGTTTGTTATTTCTGTTGCGCCGTGATTTCCCGTTTCCATCTCTAACTTCCGATGTACTGGGGTCGCTGGTGCTGCATCTGGCTAGCCAGCTGTCCTCACCCGTGCAAAAGCGGGTCATGAGGTTTGTCAATGTGGCCATCGTTCTCGGCTTATTTTGGCCGACGTGTCTGGCGAGCCATTCATCACGGATGCTATGCTTGAAAGCCGCTAAGGCTTCGGCGTCCGGACAGTCGACAATCTGGTTCTTTTTAGTAAGAAACCTATTCCAAAGCTTTCGGGCTGACTCTCCGGGCTGCTGAGTTATATGGATCAGATCATCCGGATTCAGAGGTTGGACATAAGTCCCTTGAAAATTTTCCCGAAAGGCGTCTTCGAGCTCTTCCCAACTTCCAATGGAGCTTTCGGGGAGGCCTTTGAGCCAGTGACGAGCTGGCCCTTTGAGCTTGAGGGGTAAGTATTTGATTGCGTGGAGATCATCTCCTCGAGCCATATGGATATGAAGGATATAGTCCTCAATCCAAACCCCAGGGTCTGTTGTTCCGTCATATGCCTCTATGTTTACGGGTTTGAATCTCTCTGGAAATTCATGGTCCAGCACCTCATCGGTGAAACACAGGGGGTGTGCGGCACCCCTGTAGCTGGGTGTGCCGCGTTGTTCGGATACTTGTTGTGTTGCATTGTATGCTGGGGGGCGCTTGCGTGGTCCATAGATGGATCTTGTTGCGCCGTCCTTTGGGTACGAACCCTCGCCTAGGTCGCGTGTTGTATTGTGAGCGGCGTTGTATGCCACTCTGTGTTGGTAGAGGGGTCGTCTATCCGACCAGGTGGCTGCTTTGATATTTGGTTGTGGGGGGTCTACGGCCTCCTCATCGAATTCGGGTAGCAGCTTCCGCTTTGGGTAGCTCATGGAGGGGCGATTGTCGCCGTACCTCGCTGCTGTGTTGAGTATTTTGCTCCATCTAATGTGGAGTGTGTCTTGCGCAGCCTTGAGCCTTTGCTTCTATTTTTTCAGACTCCTCGCGGTGGCAACAAGCCTTTTACGGGCAGTCTGCTGCTCCGGGTGTCTGTCCGGCGTTATGTCGTCCGGACCATTATCCTTGATAGGATTTGTTTGTGCGGTTTGATTATCCGGATTGCCGCTGTCAGGCAGTGGTTCGCCCTGCTCCAATGCTGGGTCTGTGTGATCACTATTTCTCTCGAGGCGGGATTTGGGGCAGCGCTTGCGTCGCTGCTTTGACTGCTTTTCGAGGGAACAAGCCTTCGGTGCGTCCTTCTGCTCCTCGTCGTCATCTTTTGGTGCGTCCACCATGTATACGTCATATGACGAGGTGGCGTTCCAGGGCCCAATAGGCGCTGGTTTTTCACCATATCCTGTATCGGCGTCCATACCGTCGATGTCTTCTGAGCCGAAGTCGAGTATGTCGGTTAAATCATCGACAGTGGCTACAAAGTGGGTGGTGGGTGGGCTTTGAATTTCTTCATTGTCTGAATCCCCTCCTTGCTGGCCGCAATCCGGCCAGGGCTCTCCTGATAAAGAGAGAGACTTCAGTCACTTCAGAATATCGCCAAAAGGCGAGTGCTAAAAGATGTCCGCGGCAGTAAACTCCATGATCGGTGCCGAATCGGATTCGATTGGCCGGGGCGCGGAGGGTTCGGAGTCCGGAAAGGGGTCCGGCTCCTTGGAGTCATGAGTATCGCGGAGTGTAGGCTGATGTTCGGCTCAATCACCATTGGGATCGCAGCCCCCGAGGCGGCGTCCAACCGCCCATCCTCGATCGGCGCAGTTGGCTCCGAATTAAGGATCAGAGCCGATGCGGGTGCGGCCTCCAGGGCATTGTTCGGCGGCAGAGCTAGATCATGCTCGTCGGGACAGTGCGGCGCTCGGCAGTGGCTCGAACCCGTCGAGGATCAAGTCCCCGCGGGTGTCAGCTGTGTAGTTTAAACTTCCAAATCTGACCTGATGGCTAGGGGCGTAGCTTTCGATCTACTCCAGGTGGCCAAGTGAATTGGCCCGCAGTGCGAAGCCGCTGAAGACGAAGATATGTCCGGGGAGGAAGGTCTCACCCTGGACTGCATCGCTATCGATGATTGTAGGAGCCATCGAGCCTGACGGCGACGACACAGAGGAACTCTCAATGAAAGCACCAATGTCGGTGTCAAACCGGCGGATCTCGGGTAGGGGGTCCCGAACTGTGCGTCTAGGCCGGATGGTAACAGGAGGCAAGGGACACGAAGTTTTACCCAGGTTCGGGCCCTCTCGACGGAGGTAAAACCCTACGTCCTGCTTGATTAATATTGATGATATGGGTAGTACAAGAGTAGATCTACCACGAGATCAGAGAGGCTAAACCCAAGAAGCTAGCCTATGGTATGATTTTTGATGTGTATGTTGTCCTACGGACTAAAATCCTCCGGTTTATATAGACATCGGATAGGGTTAGGGTTACATAGAGTCGGTTATAATGGTAGGAGATCTGAACATCTGTATCGCCAAGCTTGCCTTCCACGCCAAGGAAAGTCCCTTCCGGACACGGGACGGAGTCTTCAATCTTGTATCTTCATAGTCCAGGAGTCCAGCTGAAGGTATAGATCGGCTATCCGAACACCCCCTAATCCAGGACTCCCTCATCGAAGCACAAGCGCCAGGATTTGTCCTTCTTTGGTACCATCACCAGGTTTGCTAGCTAGTCCAGAGGTTTTATGTCTCTGATGAATCCAGCCTCCAATAGCTTGGCTAGTTCCTCTCCCATGGCTTGTCTTTTAGGCTCGGAGAAACATCGAAGAGCCTGCTTGACTGGCTTGAATCCTTTTAGGATATTTAGGCTATGTTCAGCCAGCCTACGTGGGATTCCTGGCATGTTTGAAGGGTGCGAGGCAAAAAAATTCCAGTTCTCACGTAGGAACTCTCGCAGTGCGGCGTCGACATCAGGGTTTAATTGTGCCCTGATGGAAGCTGTTTTTGTAGGGTCCGTTGGATGGACTTGTAATTTGACTGTTTCATCCGCCGGCTTAAAGGAGGTGGACTTGGATCTTTTATCGAGTATCACGTCGTCCCTATTCACCGTGGAGCGCAGCACAATTAGTTCTTCGGCCGCTAGGGCTTCGGATAGTGCCTCAAGGGCCAGTGCAGCTGTCTTATTTTCGGCGCGGAGTGCTATGTCCGGATCACTAGCAAGAGTGATGATTCCGTTGGGCCCGGGCATTTTGAGCTTCATGTACCCGTAATGGGATATGGCTTGGAAGATTCTAAACGCCTCCCGCCCTAATAGAGCGTGGTATCCGCTGCTGAATGGGGCCACTTGGAATGTAATTTCTTCGGACCTGTAATTATCCGGCGTGCCGAATACCACGTCTAGTGTGATTTTTCCAGCATAGCGTGCTTCCCGACTGGGGATGATTCCTCTAAAGGTTGTGCTGCTTTGCTTAATGCGGCTCCAGTCTATTTCCATCTTTTGAAGAGTTTCCTCATAGATGAGGTTTAATCCGCCACCGCCGTCCATGAGTACCTTGGTGAGTCGAAAGCCGTCCACGATTGGACTGAGGACCAGTGCGGCTGGTACTCGGGCTGTTCGGAATTTAGGTTCGTCACTGGCATTGAAGGTAATAGCCGTGTCTCTCCAAGGATTTGTTTCCGCTATGTGGAAGATTTCGGACGTGCTGCGGAGTGTTCGCTTTCGTCTATTATTTGACGCGAAGGTCTCAAAGACCGTTAAGACCGTATTGTTGTCCTCGGGGTGGTGCTCTGTGGTTTTTGGGAGGAGTAGATCCTCACCACTTTTGGCCACATGCCAAAGTATCCAGCATGCTCTAAGGCTGTGCGTTGGTATTGCATCCGCTGTACTATGAATTTTGCAGGGTCCGTTGAGCCATCCCTCCAGTACGGTTCCTTGCCCTGTAGAGGGCTTTTGCTTTTTGGTAGTTAACCCAGATGTATTGTGATAATGCACGCTTTTATTTCGGACTGGGTTCGTATTCAGGGCCGGATTATCCCAAAATTTTATTTCGGTTTTCCAGGCGCTTTCCAACGCACAGTACTTTCGTACTATGGACACCAAGTCGGCAAAGCGTGTAATTTCGCGACGACTTATGGCGTTGAGGATTCCCTTGTCCGTGCAATTATTGCAGAAGAGTGAAATTGTGTCTTCCTCGCGGCAGTCCATTATCCTATTTTTGACCAGGAGGAATCTGGCCCATTAATGGTGTACTGTTTCTTCGGGCTCTTGAGTAATTTGGGATAGATCTCGTATGTTTGGGTGGGTGGGTGGAATTGAATCCGAATCCTCACCCAATCTGAGGCTCAGTGGCCAAGGAGTTTATGAAATCGAAAGTTTGGATTCTTGGATGTTTTTGGTAAATCTAGCCCGCTGCCTGATTCTAGGTTCATGCTTTGAGTGACATCCTCCCCTCCGCGGGTGTCCGACTTGGAGGGATCGGGAATCCGGACGTAGCTAGTCCTTAAGATAGATGAAGGGTTGCCGCATTGTTCTTCCACCACTGCAACATGATGGGTGACCTAGGGAGAGTTAATTTCTCTCAATCGAGTTTAGGCCCAATCTGATCATAGTATGTAGCGACTCCCAGGGCGGCGATACGATCCAAGAGCTCATTCAGGGAAGAGAGCTCCATTGGATCTAACTGCTCGGCGAGTTCCGTGTTGACGTGAAGATTGCTTTCGATGACCCGAGAAGTCATCGTCGGCGCAATGGCCGAACAGGCGGTCATAAGAAAACCACCTAACCGGAGAGTTTGGACGATAGCCAGAGCTCCCTCAGCGATAGTGCCATCTTTAAAGACGGGACGGGACATCCTTCCTGGTGGCGACGACACAGTGGAACTCTCAATGAAAGGACGAATGTCGGTGTCAAAACTGGCGGATCTCGGGTAGGGCGTCCCGAACTGTGCGTCTAGGCCGGATGGTAACAGGAGACAAGGGACACGAAGTTATACCCAGGTTCGGGCCCTCTTGATGGAGGTAAAACCCTATGTCCTGCTTGATTAATATTGATGATATGGGTGTTACAAGAGTAGATCTACCACGAGATAAGAGAGGCTAAACCCTAGAAGCTAGCCTATGGTATGATTGTATGTTGTGATTGTTGTTCTACGGACTAAAACCCCTCGGTTTATATAGACACTGGAGAGGGTTAGGGTTACACAAGGTCAGTTACAAAGGAGGAGATATCCATATACGTATTGCCTAGCTTGCCTTCCACGCCAAGTAGAGTCCCACACGGACACGAGATGAAGTCTTCAATCTTGTATCTTCATTGTCTAACAGTCCGGCCAATGGAGATAGTCCGGCTATCCGGAGACCCCCTAATCCAGGACTCCCTCACTCGTAGACCGTAAGCAGAAGCGTTTCACCACGCGGTTGATGTAGTCGAACTTTCTTCGCACTCCAACCGATGAAGTACCAAAAGCACGGCAGCTCCACATTTTGCACACTGATTTCTACTACATAACCTTCTTCTTGTAGACTCGTGTTGGGCCTCCAAGCGCAGAGTTTTGTATGACAATACCAAATTTCCTTCAAGTGGATGACCTAAGGTTTATCAATCCATGGGAGGCGTGGGATGAAGTTGGTCTCTCTCAAACAACTCTGCAGCCAAATAACAAAGAGTCTCTTGTGTCCCCAACACACCCAATACAACGGTAAATTATATAGGTGCACTAGTTCGGCGAAGAGATGGTGATACATGTGTAATATGGATGGTAGATATAGGTTTTTGTAATCTGAAAATATAAAAACAGCAAGGTAACTAGTAACAAAAGTGAGCAAAAACGGTATTGCAATGCTTGGAACCAAGGCCTAGGGTTCGTACTTTCACTAGTGCAAGTTCTTTAAAGTTCCTATCGTGGAGACCATAAGATGAAATTTCTTGTAGGGTACGAAACCACCTCAAAGTTATTCTTTCCGATCAATCCATTGAGCTATTTCTGTAAGTGTCACAAACCGCCCTAGAGTTCATAGTAAAATAACACCATCTGACACACATCAATCAACCCTAATGTCACCTGGATACTCCAATATCACCACAAGTATCTGTGGGTCAATTACACAATATGCATCAAACATCTTTAGATTCATAATATTCAATCCAACACAAAGAACCTCAATGAGTGCCCCAAGATTTCTACCAGAGAAACAAGGATGAAAATGTGCATCAACCCCTATGCATAGATTACCCCAATGTCACCTCGGGAATCCGCGAGTTGAGTGCCAAAACATACATCAAGTGAATCAATAGAACACCCCATTGTCACCATGGGTATCCCACGCAAGACGTACATCAAATGTTCCCAAATCCATAATAGTATTCAATCCGATTATAGTGAAACCTCAAAGGTAAAACTCAATTCATCACAAGAAGATAGAGGGGGAGAAACACCATATGATTCAACTATAGTAACAAAGCTCGTGGTACATCAAGATCATGCCAAATCAAGAACACGAGAGACAGAGACAGAGAGAGAGAGAGAGAGAGAGAGATCAAACACATAGCTACTGGTACATACCCTCAGCCCCGAGGGTGAACTACTCCCTCCTCGTCATGGAGACCGCCGGGATGATGAAGATGGCCACTGGTGATGGTAGGGTGGCGGAACGGGCTCCCCATTGGATTTTTGTGGCTACAGAGGCTTGCGGCGATGGAACTCCCGATCTTAGTTTATTTCTGGGGGTTTGTATATTTATAGGAATTTTTGGCGTCGGGAACAAGTCAGGGGGGTCCACGAGGCAACGACCAGACAGGGGGGCATACCCTAGGGGGGGCGCCCTCCACCCTTGTGGAGGCCACGTGGCTCTTCTGGCCCAACTCTTTTGCGTCGGGGGCTTCTTCTGGTCCATACAATATCACCGTAATTTTTCAGCTCATTTGAACTCCGTTTGATATTCCTTTTCTATGAAACTCGAAATCAGGAAAAATAGAAACTGGCACTGGGCTCTAGGTTAATAGGTTAGTCCCAAGAATCATATAAAATAGCATATAAATGCATATAAAACATCCAAGGTAGATAATAAAAATATCATGGAACAATAAAAATTATAGATACGTTGGAGACGTACCACACACGTTCAACTCGGTGACGTCCTCCGCCTTCTTGATCCAGCAAGACGACGAGGTAGTAGATGACTTCTGGCAGCACGACGGCATGGTGACGGTGATGGTGAATTGATCTCCGCAGGGCTTGGCCTAAGCTCTACGAAAATATGACCGGGGGTGTAAATGGTGGAGGGGGTCGCCGCACATGGCTAGGCAATTGTGTGTTGTGTGCTAGGCGACCCATCCCACGTATATGTAGGTGGGAGGAAGGAGCAGCCAAAGGAGGCACCCAAGTAGGAGGGATCCTACTTGGGGTCCCCCCCCCAAGCCACGCACCCCTTTCCTTATTTGTAGTGCGGGGAAAGGCAGTGGAGGGTGGCCCCTTCATTTCTCCCATGAAAGGGAAAGGTAGGAGGGGCTAGCCCTCCCCCTTTTCCTTCCCTAGGGCTAGCCAAACAAGGGAGG
>NC_057806.1:684168320-684198718 GCF_018294505.1 Triticum aestivum | reverse complement strand
TGCAGTGTCTAAACACCATCGTCCTATATATCAATCTTTACCTCTCGACCATTTTGAGACTTCTCGTCATGTCCATGATCTCATCTAGGACTCTAAGCAACATTCGGTCACCAAAACATATAACTCATATAACACTATATCGTCAACGAACGTTAAGCGTGCGGACCCTGCGGGTTCGAGAACTATGTAGACCTGACCGAGACACCTCTCCGGTCAATAACCAATAGCTGAACCTGGATGCCCATGTTGGCCCTACATATTCTACGAAGATCTTTATCGGTCGAACCGTTATGACAACATACGTAATTCCCTTTGTCCATCGGTATGTTACTTGCCCAAGATTCAATCGTCGGTATCTTCATACCTAGTTCAATATCGTTACCGGCAAGTCTCTTTACTCGTTCCTTAATACATCACCTTGTGACTAACTCCTTTAGTCATTTTCTTGCAAGCTTATGATGTGTATTACCGAGAGGGCCCAGAGATACCTCTCCGATACTCGGAGTGACAAATCCTAATCTCGATCTATGCCAACTCAACAAACACCTCCGGAGATACTTGTAGGGCATCTTTATGATCACCAAGTTGTGTTGTGACATTTGATAGCACATAAGGTATTCCTCCGGTATCCGGGAATTGCATAATCTCATAGTCGAAGGAATGTGTATTTGACATTAAGAAAGCAATAGCAATAAAAGTAAACGACCATTATGATAAGCTAACGGATGGGTCTTGTCCATCACATCATTCTCCTAATGATGTGATCCCGTTATCAAATGACAGCACATGTCTATGGTTAGGAAACCTTAACCATCTTTGATCAACGAGCGGTCTAGTAGAGGCTTACTAGGGACACCGTATTTGTTTATGTATTCACACATGTGTTTAAGTTTCCGATCAATACAATTCTATCATGAATAATGAACCTTTATCATGAATAAGGAATAAAATAACAATTTTATTATTGCTTCTAGGGCATATTTCCTTCAGTCTCCAACTTGCACTAGAGTCAATAATCTAGTTAACATCACCATGTGATTTAACACCCATAGTTCACATCGCTATGTGACCAACACCCAAAGAGTTTACTAGAGTCAATAATCTAGTTCACATCGCCATGTGATTAACATCCCAAGAGTACTAAGATGTGATCATGTTTTGCTTGTGAGAGAGTTTTAGTCAATGGTTCTATCGCATTAGGATCCGTATGTATTTTGCAAATTTCTATGTCTACAATGCTCTGCATGGAGCTACTCTAACTAATTGCTCCGACTTTTAATATGCATGGAGTCATCCGGATTGGTGTAAAATCTTGCATCGACGTAACTCTTTACGACGAACTCTTTATCACCTCCATAACTAAGAAACATTTCCTTAGTCCTCTTTAGGTACCTAAGGATAATTTTGACCGTTGTCCAGTGGTCCACTCCTGGATAACTATCGTAGCCCCTTGCCAAACTCATGCAAAGGCACACTACAGGTCTGGTACACAACATGACATACTTTCTCTGTACCTAATATTAAAGGACGAAGCCTTTCATTGTTCTTCATACGTCGTCTCTTTATGTCCATTGATTTCGTGTAAACAATAAATATTAATGGTTGATATTCCATAATCTCTTTGCATGCTAGGAAAAAAATTCGTCCCCCTTGGTCCAATCTTCCTCCTACTAATCCCACCTCACCTTCATGGTTCAAACCAACGTATCCAGATCGAGAACGAATGCAGCATCGAAGTCCTTTCACCCTTAAACAAACACCCGTCCGTGCATAAAATAAAGCTACTTGCCCAGCCTACACACACGTACGAGATGGTCAACATCGAGGACCTCCACGGCGGCAACGAGACAATGAAGGCCGAGCCCGACGAGTGCAACATTTACGTGGTCGTGTGCTGCGCGGCACTTGAGAACCCGATTCCAATTCTTACTGAAGCCCGGGGTAACTGAAGGCATCAGCGTCAAGCACGTCCATGTCATCCCGGCGGTCGTCAACTCCTTCACGGACGAGTGTGTGCCTGGGCCGCCTAGCGCAGCCGCACCCTAGCCTTCCTCACCATCAAGAACGGCTCCTGTCATGCGAGACTCTAGATCATCATCGATGCAGCTCACGTCGCCCACCCGCTGCTCACGCCCCTCAATGCCACGGGCACGGAGGCTACCGCTGGCTACCCGGAGTAACTCACTGGCTTTTTATTTCTTCCCCGATTGGATCGCTTATTTCGTGCCTCTCCCAACCCATGGACATCGTCTTCCCTGTCGTGCAGCGCGCATGGCATCTCTACTCTAGGTCGTCCTCCATGAGCTGACATTCCATCCAAATCACGCAGCACCTGATGTCTGCGGCCGAGATTCTGCTCCACGCGGCATCAAGATGGGTACGAGCTCATCTCTGGGATGCTGGCCTGGCACAACGCACGACGTGCTCAATTTTACGTGCATGAGAATGAACGACGACCAGTAGTCGTGCCATGCGGGGTGCTCCCCGAAGTTCCTGGTGGAGCAGGTCAGGGCCGCGGCACGGATGGAGTGGGTGGAGGTCACCGGCAAGAACGCGTAGGAACGGTACGATGAGTAGTCGTTCGCCCATGTGGCCGCCACCACGAAAGCCGTTGGGTTGTGCGTGTGCACATACATGCACATGAACTGGAACTGTTCAACAAAGACAACTTGGTGTCGGTTCGTTTCGATGGCCGCTGCGAGAACGGCGCTGCCGAGGTATGAGTATGATAGTAGGCACTCAGATTTGTACGTCGTGGTCATTGACGCTGCCAATCTGACTCCGCTTCAGATCGTATGTTTGTGTATATACACACATGTGGTACGTGCGTGGGGAAGGGATCTGTACTGGATGCCAAGAGCTAGAGCTCATTCAAGCTGGAGTACGTGCTCGGTTCGTCTGGTGTTCTTATGCTCTGCTCTTTTCTTTTGTTCTTGTGGAAGTTTTTCTATTTGTTGTATTATGCATTTTCCCATGGATAATGAAGTGTTATGTGGGTGGGGTGATTGACCTAAAAATTATAGTATTAACTGCAAAGATTACGTAATACACCCACCAAAGTAGTATGTTAATTTGCTTCGATGGGCAATGTAAGACCACATGCCTCTGGTTTAGCTTTTAGGAAAACAAGTTTACCAAAGTACAATGAACCTTTAGGATACACCAGATGTCAATGATATTGTTGTTTTGGGGGCGGGTGATGTATTTACATGGTAATTCGTGACAAGATTGAGGTTATTTTGAAAGTTCTTTTTTTAGAATGGGTTATTTTCAAATTTGTATGGCTGGTTTGAGATGAAAAGTATAAACATGATTGTTCTGACTTATTTTTCATGATGGAGGAGTGTGAGCTCGTATTGGTTGTTCCATTTTTGAGGTAGTTGATAGCGGCTACATTGAAGATTGCACTCCGTTACAATTGCAAGCCGTTTAAGCAATTCTTTGTTTTTTTTTGTATCCTTCTGAAATTTTCTAACTCCTATGTAATATAAATATTCATGGGTAGCTTTGGGTGTTAATTTATTAAATACCATAATGGTTCAGTGATAGATGTGTCATATTGTATCCTAGCTCATTTTCTCGGGATTGACCGTGTTTAAACAATTGTCATCATTTGAACATCAGGGCCACCGCCAGCAAGGACGGGAAGCAGGATAAGCAGTAATACAAGTGGAACATTGTGTTCAAATAGAAGACCTGGACTGGGGGTTTTGAGTCTTGCTTATATTAGGATAAGAGTGTGTGACTCTTTTTTCTCCCGTTGCAACGCACGGGCATGTTTGCTAGTAGAACCTATGGCTAAGGCATAAAGAATGACTTTCATTCTCTCTCTGTCTTCTGCCGTGATCGGGCTGTGAGTCTTACTCAACTTCACACCTCATAACTCAGGCAAGAACCCTTTCTTTGAATGATCCATTTTTTAACTTCTTCAAAACTTTATCAAGGTTTGTGCTTTATGAAAGTCTATTAAGCGTCTCAATCTATCCCTATAGATCTTGATGCCCAATATATAAGCAGCTACCCCGAGGTCTTTTGTTGAAAAATTCTTATTCAAGTATCCTTTTATGCTATCCAAAAATTCTATATCATTTCTAATTAATAATATATCATCCACATATAATATCAGAAATGCTACAGAGCTCCCACTCACTTTCCTGTCAATACAGGCTTCATCACAAGTCTGTATAAAACCATATTCTTTGATCACCTCATCAAAGCATATATTGCAACTCTGGGATGCTTCACCAGTCCATAGATGGATCACTGAAACTTGCACACTTTGTTAGCACTTTTAGGATCGACAAAACCTTCTGGTTGCATCATATACAACTCTTCTTTTAAGAAATCCATTAAGGAATCCATTTCTGATGTCCATTTTCCAAATTTTATAATTATAAAATGCGGCAATTGCTAACATGATTCGGACTGACTTAAGCATCGCTACGGGTGAGAAGGTCTCATCATAGTCAACCCCTTGAACTTGTCGAAAACCTTTCGTGACAAGTCGAGCTTTGTAGATGGTCATTACCATCAGCGTCTATCTTCTTCTTGAAGATCCATTTCTTCTGAATGGCTTGCCGATCATCGGCCAAGTCCACCAAAGTCCACACTTTGTTCTCACACATGGATACTATCTCAGATTTCATGGCCTCAAGCCATCTATCAGAATTTGGGCTCATCATAGCTTCTCCATATTCATAGGATCTCCATTGTCTAGTAAAATGACTTCTAGAACAAGATTACCGTACCAATCTGGTGCAGAATGTGCTCTGCTCGACCGACGAGGTCTAGTAGTAACTTGATCTGAAGTTTCATGATCATCATCATTAGCTTCCCCTCTAGTTGGTGTAGGCATCACGGGAACGGATTTCTCTGACGTTCTACTTTCCAAATTGAGAGAAGGTACAATTATCTCATCAAATTCTACTTTCCTCCCACTCACTTCTTTCTAGAGAAACTCCTCTAGAAAGGATCCATTCTTGGCAACAAAGATCTTGCCTTCAGATCTGTGGTAGAAGGTGTACCCAATTGTTTCCTTAGGGTATCCTATGAAGACGCACTTCTCCGATTTGGATTCGAGCTTATCAGGCTGAAGCCCATTTACATAAGTGCCGCAACCCGAAACTTTAAGACACGACAACTTAGATTTCTTGCCAAACCATAGTTCATACGGTGTCGTCTCAACAGATTTAGACGGTGCCTATTTAACGTGAATGCGGCTGTCTCTAATGCGTAACCCCAAAATGATAGTGGTAAATTGGTAAGAGACATCATAGAACGCACCAAATCCAATAAAGTACGGTTACGACATTTTGATACACCATTACGATGTGGTGTTCCAAGTGGCGTGACTTCTGAAACAATTCCACATTGTTTTAAATGAAGGCCAAACTCGTAACTCAAATATTCGCCTCCACGATCAGATCATATAAACTTTATTTTCTTGTTACGATAAATATCCTCTTCACTCTGAAAGTCTTTGAACTTTTCAAATGTTTCAGACTTGTGCTTCATCAAGTAGATATAGCCATAGCTACTCAAATCATCTGTGAAGGTCAGAAAATAATGATACCTGCCGCGTGCTTCAACACTCATCGGACCGCATACGTCGGTATGTATTATTTCCAATAAGTCATTAGCTCGCTCCATTGTTCCAAAGAATGGAGTTTTAACCATCTTTCTCATTAGGCATGCTTCGCAAGTATCAAATGATTCATAATCAAGTGATTCCAAAATTCCATCTGCATGGAGTTTCTTCATGTGCTTTACACCAATATGACATAAACGGTAGTGCCACAAGTATGTTGCACTATCATTATCAACTTTGCATCTTTTGGCATCAATATTATGACTATGTGTATCACTACGATCGAGATTCAATAAACCATTCACATTGGGTGCATGACCATAGAAACTTTTATTCATGTAAACAGAACAACAATTATTCTCTAACTTAAAAGAATAAATGTATTGTAATAAACATGATCTAATCATCTTGATGGTCAACGCAAACACCAAATAACATTTATTTAGGTTCAACACTAATCCCAAAGGTAGTGGGAGTGTGTGATGGTGATCACATTAACCTTGGAATCATTTCCAACACACATCGTCACCTCACTTTTAACTAGTCTCTGTAACTCCTGTTTCGAGTTACTAATTTTAGCAACATAACCAGTATCAAATACCTAGGGGTTACTACAAACACTAGTAAAATACACATTAATAAGATGTATATCAAATATACCTTTGTTCACTTTGCCATCCTTCTTATCAGCCAAGTATTTGGGGCAGTTCCGCTTCCAGTGACGAGTCCCTTTGCGGTAGAAGCACTCAGTTTCAGGGTTGAGTCCAGCTTTGGGCTTCTTCCTGGGAATGGCAACTTGCTTGCCATTCTTCTTGAATTTCCATTTCTTTCCTTGCCGTTTTTCTTGAAACTAGTGGTCATGTTAACCATCAATACTTGATGCTCCTTCTTGATTTCTACCATCGCCGATTTCAGCATCGCGAAGAGTTGGGGCATCATTTTCGTCATCCCTTGCGTATTATAGTTCATCACGAAGTTCTAGTAGCTTGGTGATAGTGAATAGAGAACTTTGCCAATCACTATATTATCTCGAAGATTAACTCCCACTTGATTCAAGCGATTGTAGTACCCAAACATTCTGAGCACATGCTCACTGGTTGAGCTATTCTCCTCCATCTTGTAGGCAAAGTACTTGTCATGGGTTGATGACCCACAAATGTAGGGGATATATCGTAGCCTTTTCGATAAGTAAGAGTGTCGAACCCAACGAGCAGCAGAAGGAAATGATAAGCGGTTTTCAGCAAGGTATTCTCTGCAAGCACTGAAATAATCGGTAACAGATAGTTTTTTGATAAGGTAATTTGTAACGAGTAGCAGGTAATAAAAGTGAACAAGGTGCAGCAAGATGGCCCAATCCTTTTTGTAGCAAAGGACAAGCCTGTACAAACTCTTATATAAAGGAAAGCGCTCCCGAGGACACATGGGAATTATCATCAAGCTAGTTTTCTTCACGCTCATATGACTCGCTTCGGTACTTTGATAATTTGATATGTGGGTGGACCGGTGCTTGGACAAGAATCCCACTTATGATTAACCCCTATTGCAAGCATCCGCAACTACAAAAGAAGTATTAAGATAAACCTAACCATAGCATGAAACAAATGGATCCAAATTAGCCCCTGGCGAAGGAACTCATAAACTAGGGTATAAGCTTCTGTCACTCTAGCAACCCATCATCTACTTATTACTTCCCAATGCCCTCCTCTAGGACCAAACAATGGTGAAGTGTCATGTAGTCGACGTTCACATGACACCACTAGAGGAAAGACAACATACATCTCATCAAAATATCGAACGAATACCAAAATCACATGACTACTTATAGCAAGACTTCTCCCATGTGGAATAAATGTAACTACTCACAAATCATATTCATATTCATAATCAGAGGGGTATTAATATGCATAAAGTATCTAAGCATGTGATCTTCAACCGAATAAACCAACTAGCATCAACTAAAAGGAGTAATCAACACTACTAGAAACCCACAGGTACCAATCTGAGGCTTTGGGAGAAAGATTGGATACAAGAGATGAACTAGGGTTTGGGATGATATGGTGCTGATGAAGATGTTGTTGGAGATTGACCCCCTCCCGATGAGAGGATCGTTGGTGATGACGTCGGTGATGATTTCCCCCTCCCGGAGGGAAGTTTCCCTGGCAGAACAGCTCTGCTGGAGCCCTAGAATGCTTCCGCCAAGGTTCCGCCTCGTGGCAGCGGAGTTTCTTCCCGAAAGCTTGCTTATGATATTTTTCCTCGATGAAAGACTCCATATAGACAAAGATGGGCATCAGAGGGCTGTCAGGGATCCCACGAGGCAGGGGGCGCTTCTAGGTGGGTAGGGCGCGCCCCCCGCCCTCATGGACGGTGGGTGGCCCCCTTCTGGTACTTCTTTCGCCCGATATTTGTTATATATCCTGAAATGTGCTCCCGTGAAGTTTCACGACTTTTGGAGATGTGCAGAATAGGTCTCTAATATTTGCTCCTTTTCCAGCCCAGAATTCCAGCTACCGGCATTCCTCCTCTTCATGTAAACCTTGTAAAATAAGAGAGAATAGGCATAAGTATTGTGACATAATGTGTAATAACAACCCATAATGCAATAAATATCGATGTAAAAGCATGATGCAAAATGGACGTATCAACTCCCCCAAGCTTAGACCTCGCTTGTCCTCAAGCGAAAGCCGAAATCGAAAAATATGTCCACATGTTTAGAGATAGAGGTGTCGATAAAATAAAATATGGACATGAGGGCATCATGATCATTCTTATAACAGCAACATATATATATCGTCATATGATTTCTTATGCTAAAGTAACAATTCATTCACAGTTTCAAGTATGAATCATAAACTTCATTGAAAACTAACAAACTATAATCTCAGTCATTGAAGCAATTACAATTTATCATAACATCGGAAAGAGTCAACATAAGAGCTTTTCAGCAAGTCCACATACTCAACTATCATTTAGTCTTTCACAATTGCTAACACTCACGCAATACTTATGGGTATGAAGTTTTAGTCGGACACAAAGAAAGATAGGGGCTTATAGTTTTGCCTCCCAACCTTTTACCTCAAGGGTAATGTCAACAATAATAGTTCATGAAACCTTACATCTTGTTAGTTATATATATCAGGATCTTTCCAACACATTGTGCTTGCCAAAGGATAAAACGTAAAAAAAAAGAAAGGTGAAGATCACCATGAATCTTGTCTAAGTATAAGACAAGAATAAAAGATAGGCCCTTCGCAGAGGGAAGCAGAGGTTATCATGTGCTTTTATGGTTGGATGTACAAAATCTTAATGCAAAAGAATGTCACTTTATATTGCCACTTGTGACATGGACCTTTATTATGCAGGCCGTCGCTTTTATTTCTTCCACATCACAAGATAGTATAAAGTTTATTTTCTCCACACTAATAAATCCTACATATTTAGAGAGCAATTTTTATTGCTTGCAATGATGACAACTTACTTGAAGGATCTTACTCAATCCATAGGTAGATATGGTGGACTCTCATGGCAAAACTATGTTTAAGGATATTTGGAAGCACAAGTAGTATCTCTACTTGGTGCAAAGAATTTGGCTAGCATGAGAGGGAAAGGCAAGCTCAACATCTTGGATGATCCATGACAATATAATTTATCTCAGATGTAAGAAAACATAACCCATTACGTTGTCTTCCTTGTCCAATATCAACTCTTTAGCATGTCATATTTTAATGAGTGCTCACAATCATAAAAGATGTCCAAGATAGTATATTTATATGTGAAAACCTCTCTTTCTTTATTACTTCCTATTAATTTCAACGATGACCAAAACTATGCTTGTCAACTCTCAACAATTTTTATTCATCATACTCTTTACATGTGAAGTCATTACTCTCCATAAGATCCATATGGTCTCTTTATTTCTTTTTATTCTTTCTCTTTTATTTTATTCTCTCAAGATCATAGCAAGATAATAAAGCCCTTGACTCAACACTAATCTTTATTATATATAGCTCACGGACTCGATTACATAGAAGGATCATCAAGAAAAACTCAAAATTAGATCATACTAAAACTTTATTCTACCAGATCAAGATATACCAAAAGGATCGAGCTACGAAAAACGGTAAAGATAAAAGTGTGATGGTGATACGATACCGGGGCACTCCCCCAAGCTTGGCAATTGCCAAGGGAAGTGCCCATACCCGATACTCAGTTCTTCTTTGTTGGTGAAGAAGGTGTTGGTGATGATGGATGGTCGCACATCGAGCGTAGGAGGTCCTCCAATTTGCGGATAATGCCCTTGAGTGTGATGATATTCTCCTTCAACAAAATATTTTCACTCGTGACATACTTGTTTTGAATGTGATCTAACTCAATCATCTTGAAAGCTTCAATCTCCGTTGGGGTAAAGAGATTGTGATGAGGTTGAAGGATGTCTTCTTCTACTATTGTCGGAACTTGATCCCCCATGGCCTTCGTGATCCCATCATCCTTGTTGATCTCTCCGGGCTCTTCTCTCTTCAGCTCTATCTTCATTAGCCAAGCATCGTTGCCCTCATTGTTGGAGGAGGAGGGAGACGACATGATGCCTGGCCTTGACAACCCTGGCAGAAAACAGCTCAAAACGAAAATAGGAGATATTTGCGTGGTACGATGGTCAAAACCTTCGGGAGATTACATAATGAATTTTTACCGACCAAAAGAAGTATTGTTCAAGAAAATGGAGTCCGGAGAGCACACAAGGTGCCCACGAGGTAGGGGGCATGCCCTCCACCCTCGTGGACGCCTCGTGTCCTTCCCGGTCTGCTTCTTATTGTCGTATTTTCTTAAATATTCCAAGATGCTATTAGAACTGTTTTGGAGTCAGTTTACTTACCGTACCTCATACCTCTTCCTTTTTGGAGTCTGGAACGTTCTGGAAAGTGTCCCTTATGTATTCCTCTGGGGTTACGGTTTCAGTAACATTAGTTTCAAAATTTATAGGACTACCTGAGATATAATGTTTGATTCTTTGACCGTTCACTACCCTCGGATTTGTGCCTTCGAAGTTGTTGATTTTTATGGCACCGGAACGATAGACCTCCACGATAACGTAAGGACCTTCCCATTTAGATAGAAGTTTGCCTGCAAAAAATCTTAAACAAGAGTTGTATAACAATACATAGTCACCTACATTAAACTCACGTTTTTGTATCCTTTTTTCATGCCATCTTTTAACTTTTTCTTTAAACAGTTTAGCATTCTCGTAGGCCTGGGTTCTCCATTCATCAAGTGAGCTAATGTCAAAAAGCCTCTTCTCACCGGCAAGTTTGAAATCATAATTGAGCCCTTTAATGGACCAATATGCCTTATGTTCTAGTTGAAGAGGTAAGTGGCATGCCTTTCCATTAACCATTTTATACGGAGACATACCCATAGGATTTTTGTATCTAGTTCTATAGGCCCATAATGCATCATCAAATTTCTTGGACCAATTCTTTCTAGATCTATTAACAGTCTTTTGCAAAATTAATTTAAGCTCTCTATTACTCAACTCTACTTGACCACTAGATTGTGGATGATAAGGAGATGCAATTCTATGATTAATATCATACTTAGCAAGCTTATACGAAAGGCACCATGAATAAAATGTGAACCACCATCAGTCATTAAGTATCTAGGGACTCCAAACGTCAGAAAAATAACTTCTTTAAGCATATTAATAGAGGTGTTATGATCAGCAGTACTAGTTGGAATAGCTTCTACCCACTCAGTAACGTAATCAACATCAACTAAAATATGTGTGTACCCATTAGAGGAAGGAAACAATCCCATATAATCAAAGCCACAAACATCAAATGGTTCAATAACAAGTGAATAATTCATAGGAATTTCTTGACGTCTACTAATATTACCAATTCTTTGACATTCATCACAAGACAAAACAAACTTATGGGCATCCTTGAAGAGAGTAGGCCAATAAAAACCAGATCGCAATACCTTATGTGCAGTTCTATCTCCAGCGTGGTGTCCTCCATAAGCCTCGGAGTGACACTTGCGTAGGATATGTTCCTGTTCATCCTCAGGTACACAACGTCTAATAACACCATCTACTCCTTCTTTATAAAGGTGTGGGTTATCCTAGAAGTAATGTATTAAATCATAGAAGAAATTTTTCCTTTGTTGGTATGTGAAGCTAGGTGGTATAAATTTAGCAACAATATAATTAGCATAATCAGCATACCATGGAGCAGTACAAGAAGCATTTATCACAGCTAATTGTTCATTAGGAAAGCTATCATCAATAGGTAGTGGGTCATCAAGAACATTCTCTAACCTAGACAAGTGGTCTGCAACGAGGTTCTCAGCTCCCTTTCTATCAATAAATGCAAATCACATTCTTGTAGCAAGAGAACCCATCTAATAAGTCTAGGTTTAGCATCTTTCTTTTCCATAAGATATTTAATAGCAGCATGATCAGTGTGAATAGTTACTTTAGAATCAACAATATAAGGTCTGAACCTATCACAAGCAAACACAAATGCTAAAACTTGTCTTTCAGTAGTAGCATAATTTCTTTGAGCACTGTCTACAGTTTTACTAGCATATTGAATAACATTTAATTTCTCATCAACTCTTTGTCCTAGAACAACCCCTACAACATAATCACTAGCATCACACATGATTTCAAATGGTAAATTCCAATCAGGAGGCTAAACAATAGGTGCAGAAATCAAAGCTTTCTTAAGTATTTCAAATGCCTCTACACAGTCATCATCAAAAACACAAGGAACATCTTTTTATAAGAGATTAGTCAAAGGCCTAGAAATTTTATAGAAGACCTTAATGAACCTCCTATAAAAACCGGCATGACCAAGGAAACTTCTTATACCTTTAATGTCCATAGGACACGACATCTTTTCAATAGCATCAACTTTAGCTTTATCGACTTCAATACCTCTTTCAGAAATATTATGCCCCAAGACAATACCTTCATTAACCATAAAGTGGCACTTCTCCCAATTGAAGACAAGATTAGTTTCTTCACATCTCTGCAAAACTCGATCAAGGATGCTTAAGCAATCATCAAAAGAAGTTCCATATACAGAAAAATCATCCATGAATACCTCAACAATCTTTTCGCAAAAGTCAAAGAATATAGCAGTCATACATCTTTGAAATGTAGCAGGTGCATTGCATAAACCAAAAGGCATACGTCTATAAGCAAAGGTACCGAAAGGGCAAGTAAAAGTGGTCTTTTCTTGATCCTCTTTTGACACAGGTATTTGAGAGAAACCAGAATAACCATCTAGAAAGCAAAAATGTGTATGTTTCGATAATCTTTCTAGCATTTGTTCAATAAAAGGTAAAGGGTAATGATCCTTTTTAGTAGATTTATTTAATTTGCGGAAATCAATTACCATTCTATAACCTGTAACAATTCTTTGTGGGATCAATTCATCTTTATCATTAGGAACAACAGTAATACCTCCCTTCTTAGGGACAAAATGGATAGGACTTACCCATTGACTATCAATAACGGGATAAATTATACCTGCCTCCAGAAGATTTAGTATTTCTTTTCTTACCGCTTCTTTCATCTTAGGATTTAACCGTCGTTGGTGATCGACAACCAGTTTCGTGTCTTTCTCCAATTTTATTTTGTGCTTGCATAGAGTGGGACTAATGCCCTTAAGATCATCAAGAGTATATCCAATAGCAGCAGGGTGCTTCTTCAGAGTTTTCAATCATTTCTTTTCTTCATGCACTGAAAGGTTAGCACTAATAATAACAGGATATATCTCTGTCTCATCAAGATAAGCATATTTAAGAGTATCAGGTAAAGGTTTAAGCTCAAACACGGGTCACCCTTGGGTGGAGGAGGATCCCCTAGAATTTCAACAGGCAAGTTGTGTTTCAGAATAGGTCCCTGTTTAAAGAATACTTCATCTATTTCCCTTCTTTCATTCATAAACATATCAATTTCATGGTCTAGCAGATACTGTTCTAAAGGATCACTAGGAGGCAAGACCAATAATTTCATCTTTACTAGGCAATTCTTTATCATGAGGTTGTCTACGAAATTTAGAGAAATTAAATTTATGAGACATATCCCCTAAACCAATAGAAACAATATCCTTATTGCAGTCTATCTTAGCATTAACAGTATTCAAGAAGGGTCTACCAAATATAATTGGACAAAAGTCATCTTGTGGGGAACCAAGAACAAGAAAATCAGCAGGATATTTAAATTTCCCACACAAGACTTCAACATCTCTAACAATCCCAACCGGTGAAATAGTATCTCTATTGGCAAGCTTAATTGTAACATCAATTTCCTCTATCTCAACAGGTGCAATATCATGCATAATATCTTTATATAAGGAATGAGGTATTGCACTTGCACTAGCCCCCATATCACATAAGCCATGATAGCAATGATCTCCTATTTTAACAGAAATAAGAGGCATGCCTACAACAGGTCTATGTTTATTTTTAGTATCGCATCTAGCAATTCTAGCAGCTTCATCACAGAAGTAAATAACATGCCCATCAATATTATCGGCCAAGAGATCTTTAACCATAGCAACACTAGGTTCAACTTTAATTTGCTTAGAGGGTGTAGGTGTTATAGTATTAATCTTACGAACAACAGTTGAAGCTTTAGCATGATCCTTTATTCTAACAAGGAAAGGTGATTTCTCAATATAAGCAGTAGGAACAACAGAATCATTATAAGTGATAGTCTTTTCTTCAACTTTAATAGGTGAAACTACTTTTACTTCAATGGGAGGATTACATTTAAACCACTTATCCTTAGGGAGATCAACATGAGTAGCAAAGGATTCACAGAAAGAAGCTACTATCTCAGAGTCAAGTCCATATTTAGTGCTAAATTCACAGAAAGCATCGGTATCCATAAAAGATTTAACACAATCAAACTTAGGTGTTATACCTGACTCATTACCTTCGTCGAGATCCCAATATTCAGAGTTGCGTTTAATTCTTTCCAATAAATCCCATTTGAATTCAATATTCTTCATCATAAAAGAGCCAGTACAAGAAGTATCGAGCATGGAGCGATTATCGAGAGAAAGCCGAGCATAAATTTTTTGAATAATAATTTCTCTTGAGAGCTCGTGATTGGGGCATGAATATAACATTGACTTAAGCCTCCCCCAAGCTTGAGCGATGCTTTCTCCTTCGCGAGGCCAAAATATATATATATATAATTACGATCACGATGAACAAGATGCATAGGATAAAACTTCTGACGAAATTCCAATTTCAATCGGTTGTAGTTCCATGATCCCATATCATCACATAGCCTAAACCATGTCAATGCCTTTACCTTAAAAGATAAAGGGAAGTCCTTCTTATTGATAACATCCTTAGGCATACCTGCAATCTTAAATAATCCACAAACTTCAGCCACATAGATTAGGTGCAAATCGGGGTATAATGTTCCATCACCTGTGAAAGGATTAGATAGCAGTTTCTCTATCATACCCGAAGGAATTTCAAAGTAAACATTTTCAGTAGGTTTAGTAGGTTGAGGAGCAACTCTTTGCTCTACTGGTCGGGGTGAAGATACCCGAACAAGCCCCTCAAAGGATTATGTTCCATAGTAACAAGTGATAGTAAATTACAGCACACTATATAAATTTTTCCTTACCAAATTACACCTACCAAAGGAGCTTCACTCCCCGGAAACGGCGCCAAAAAAGAGTCTTGATGACCCACAAGTGCAGGGGATCTATCGTAGCCTTTTCAATAAGTAAGAGTGTCGAACCCAATGAGGAGCAGAAGGAAATGATAAGCGGTTTTCAGCAAGGTATTCTCTGCAAGCACTGAAATTATCGGTAACACATAGTTTTGTGATAAGGTAATTTGTAACGAGTAGCAGGTAATAATAGTAAATAAGGTGCAGCAAGATGGCCCAATCCTTTTTTTAGCAAAGTACAATACTAGACAAACTATTATATAAAGGAAAGCGCCCCCGAGGACACATGGGAATTATCGTCAAGCTAGTTTTCATCACGCTCATATGACTGGCATTGGTACTTTGATAATTTGATATGTGGGTGGACCGGTGCTTGGACAAGCATCCCACTTATGATTAACCACTATTGCAAGCATCCGCAACTACAAAAGAAGTATTAAGGTAAACCTAACCATTGCATGAAACAAATGGATCCAAATCAGTCCCTTACGAAGCAACTCATAAAGTAGGGTTTAAGCTTTTGTCACTCTAGCAACCCATCATCTACTTATTACTTGCCAATGCCCTCCTCTAGGCCCAAACAATGGTGAAGTGTCATGTAGTTAACGTTCACATGACACCACAAGAGGAAAGACAACATACATCTCATCAAAATATCGAACAAATACCAAATTCACATGAATACTTATAGCAAGACTTCTCCCATGTCCTCAGGAACAAACATAACTACTCACAAATCATATTCATGTTCATAATCAGAGGGGTATTAATATGCATAAAGGATCTGAACATATGATCTTCCACCAAATAAACCAACTAGCTTCAACTACAAGGAGTAATCTACACTACTAGCAACCCACATGTACCAATCTGAAGCGTTGGGACAAAGAATGGATACAAGAGACGAACTAGGGTTTGGGATGAGATGGTGATGATGAAGATGTTGATGGAGATTGACCCCCTCCCGTTGATAGGATCGATGGTGATGACGTCGGTGACGATTTCCCCCTCCCGGAGGGAAGTTCCCCCGGCAGAACAGCTCCGCCGGAGCACTAGATTGGTTCTGCCTCGTGGCAGCAAAGTTACTTCCTGGAAGCTTGCTTATGATTTTTTCCTCGACGAAATACTCCATATAGCCAAATATGGGTATCAGAGGGCTGCCAGGGGGCCCACGAGGCAGGGGGGCGTGCCCAGGGGGGAGGGCACGCCCCCCACCCTCATGGACGGTGGGTGGCGCCCCTCTAGTACTTCTTTCGCCCAATATTTTTTATATATTCTGAAACATGCTCCCGTGAAGTTTTAGGACTTTTGGAGATGTGCAGAATAGGTCTCTAATATTTGCTCCTTTTCCAGCCCAGAATTCCAGCTATCGGCATTCCCCCTCTTCATGTAAAAACCTTGTAAAATAAGAGAGAATAGGCATAAGTATTGTGACATAATGTGTACTAAGAGCCCATAATGCAATAAATATCGATATAAATGCATGATGCAAAATGGACTTATCATAGGTCTCATACCTCTCGACACGGGCATGAATCTAAAATACCAATTTTCACCTGTTGGAACATCTCATATGCTTCGTGGCGTTTAAAATGTTTTTGAAGTCCCGGTTCTATGTCGTAAAGCATGGCCCACTAAACTATCAAGTAGTTGATACGTCTCGAACGTATCTATAATTTTTGATTACTCCATGCTATATTATTTACTGTTTTGGACTATATTGGGCTTTATTTTCCACTTTCATATTATTTTTGGGACTAACCTATGAACCGGAGGCCCAGCCCAGAATTGCTGTTTTTTGCCTATTTAAGTGTTTCGGATAAACGGAATATCAAGCGGAGTCCAAACGGAATAAAATCTTCGGGAACCTGATTTTCTCACCGAACGTGATCCAGGAGACTTGGACCCTGCTCCAAGGAACAAAAGAGGCGGTCACGAGGGTGGGGGGCGCCCCCCCTAGGGCGCGCCCCCCTGCCTCGTGGGCCCCTCGTTGCTCTTCCGGTGTACTTCTTCCTCCTATATATACACACGTACCCCCAAACGATCAGAACAGGAGCCAAAAATCTAATTCCACCGCCGCAACTTTCTGTATCCACGAGATCCCATCTTGGAGCCTGTTTCGGAGCTCCGTTGGAAGAGGGCCGTCAGCACGGAGGGCTTCTACATCATCCTAGCCCCTCCGATGAAGTGTGAGTAGTTTACCTCAGACCTTCAGGTCCATAGTTAGTAGCTAGATGGCTTCTTCTCTCTGTTTGAATCTCAATACAAAGTTCTCCCCTCTCTTGTGGAGATCTATTGGATGTAATCTTCTTTTTGCGGTGTGTTTGTTGAGCCGATGAATTATGGGTTTATGATCAAGTCTATCTATGAATAATATTTGAATCTTCTCTGAATTCTTTTATGTATGATTGGTTATCTTTGCAACTCTCTTCGAATTATCCGTTTGGTTTGGCCAACTAGATTGGTAGTTCTTGCCATGGGAGAAGTGCTTAGCTTTGGGTTCGATCTTGCGGTGTGCTTACCTAGTGACAGAAGGGGCAGCAAGGCACGTATTGTATCGTTGCCATCGAGGATAACAAGATGGGGTTTATTTCATATTGCATGAATTTATCTCTCTACATCATGTCATCTTGCTTAAGGCGTTACTCTGCTTTTAACTTAATACTCTAGATGAATGCTGGATAGCGGTCGATGAGTGGAGTAATAGTAGTAGATGCAGAATCGTTTCGATCTACTTGTCACGGACGTGATGCCTATATACATGATCACGCCTAGATATTCTCATAACTATGCTCAACTCTGTCAATTGCTCAACAGTAATTTGTTCACCCACCGTAGAATACCTATGCTCTTGAGAGAAGCCACTAGTGAAACCTATGGCCCCCGGGTCTATTCTCATCATATCAATCCCCATCACTTTAATCTTGTTTTTCTTTTTACTTTGCTTTTACTTTTTATTTTGCATCTTTATACCAAAAGTATTATATCTATCAGATCTCACTCTCGTAAGTGACCGTGAAGGGCTTGACAACCCCTAACCGCGTTGGTTGCGAGTAGCTATCGCTTTGTGCAGGTACAAGGGACTTGAGCGTGGGCTCCTACTGGATTGATACCTTGGTTCTCAAAAACTGAGAGAAATACTTACGCTACTCTACTGCATCATTCCTTCCTCTTCGGGGGAAACCAACACAAGCTCAAGACGTAGCAGTAGTCATCATATTTAGCTGGCAAAATGTTTTCATAATGTCTGCATCTGCTCCTGCAGCAGGTTTGTCACCTAGCAGTGCATCAAGCACATAACTCTTCTGTGCAACAATGAGGATAATCCTCAGATCATGGACCCAGTCCGCATCATTGCTACTATCATCTTTCAACTTAGTTTTGTCTAGGAACATATTGATACGTCTCCAATGTATCTATAATTTTTGACTGTTCCATGCTATTATATTATCATTATTGGATGTTTCATAATCCTTTTAAAAGCCTGAACAAGATGGCGCCTCCCACCTCTCACCCCCACCTAAACCCTAGACCCACCCACCGCCAGCGATCTCCACTTCCCTCCATGGGTTTTGGAATTTGATCCAGCCATCTTCTTTGGCGTCTTCTCTTTCTTCTGGTGTCATCTCCATGGCTGTCCATGCGACCATCTCCCTGGGTTTGGACTTTTCCCCTGGGATTGACATGGCGAAAGCGATCTAGCATTCTTTCCATTGTACGGTGCATCCCTCGGATCGATTTGGGCAATTCATCTTGGTGGTATCCTTTGCATGCCACACCTTTCGCCCGGATGAAGAGAATGTGGATCTGGCGTTGGAATCTGCAATTGGTGGATATTGTTCTTCTCTCAAGGTATCTTGTCTATGTGATCAAGTGTTTGCCTTTCATGTTTCATGCAAAGAAGTGGGGTTTTTCATTTTGCATCAGCTCTCCTTTGTTTGCCCTCAATTCAAATGCTACTTTCATCTTTGGGGCCGTGGAGGCCCTGATTGGAAAAAGGAGTTTCATGCTTGGCAAGTTGAATGCCAAGAAGAATGGACCTTGGTTAGTCCATCCAAGCGACGTGCACTTCTAGGACTTGAGGCCATGAAACATGCACCGGCTAATCCTCCTTGCGTTCATCTGCGCATGCTACTAAAAAATCTCTATGTTTTGCTACCTTTTTGAATTATGATGCTTGCAAGGGTTATCGTTATCCGGCGACTGCTGAGGAGATCAATATTGTTACTTTAGATGCTGGTTATACAATTGATCCTCAGGAGAGTGCTGATCTCACTCGTGTTGATTTAGTTTCACCGCCGGTGTCTCCTCTGGTGACCTCGCCATTGAGGGTTTTGCAATATCCGGATGTCACATTTTGATTGATTTCTCCCCGTGATCTTTTCCCCGAGTTCTCGGGATCGGGTACGTCAACAAGTTTGATTTTCTCCCGTGCAACTCATGTTGGGCATGCGATTCTTACCTCTCAGCCCACCTCGTTGGGCTCAGCCCGAAACCCATTCGAGCAATCAGATGATGATTCTGATAAGGCAACTGATTTAAATCTGCAATATACGCCTAAGTTGCCTAAATCTTCTGCCATGTCTAAGGATATTTCTCCTAAATCACCGCAAGAATTAGCGTGTGACTTGCAAGGTCTTGATCGCGTTGTGGAGTAAATTGCAGCCAGTTTTTGGGATTATTCAAACTGCCTTGGCATGGGTCATAGTTTGGTACGATGCACCAATAAGGTGAGATGCCGTAAATGTTTCTGGTCCAGTCACGTTAAAAAGGACTACATTTGGTATCCTCCTTATATTAAACTCTCGGTACCCAAAACCGGAGCAACCCGCATCGAGCCTCACGCCATCAACAAACAGCTTGACGCTTCGAGCTCCATCATCTCCTCTGCCAACTCTGACAAATCTCTGCCAAAATTGCCAGACTCCTCTGGTTCTCCACCAAAACCACCAACATCATCTTCTCCAAGCAGTGGACCGCCCCAAGGATCATCACCACCTCCCCCAATGGCGGTGTATGAGCTTGATCCATGCCGATTTCTTCCGGCGGGCCACGACATCTTCGACGGCAGGCTTTTCCGCGTCCCGAGCACATTCTACACGCCGGCTCAGGCTCCTCCCCAATGCCATGAATCCTTCATGGTTGGTATCGTGGAACCTCTCCCTCCACCTGAAGATATTGCTATTCGTCGGCAGCAGGTTCACGCCTTCATTACCAACCAGCTAGAGTTACCGGTATGATCTGGACAGACTTGGTTTCAGGGAGTAGGCCTGTATGTGATGCAAGATCCAGTTATCCGAGCTGCTTTAGTTTCTCGCCCTACCTGGCCGCTCGAATTAGACCAGCATTGCAATGAGATGTTTGTTAGGTTTTATTAATCATGATGATGGTCAGGGTTACCAAACTCAGCAAGGGCATAAAACAGGTTGGTTGATGTTTGTTGGTGTAGCTCTTGATTATTGCAATGAAGTTAACTTGTCTGAAGTTGTGGGTACTTTTGGTCAGTTCCATTACTGGAATCATCAAGATGACCGGCTTGTGCGCGTGCTAGTTTATGCTTCTTTCCCTGATGACCAATTTGTCCCAAGAGATGTGGTTTTCTGTCAGTTTGCAAACATTGGAGGAGCAGTTGTTTCTTGGACTGCATTTGTCTCAATTCTGACTACTGAATTTGCGGAGCAACTTCCACCTGATGAAGATGTCATGTCGTTCGATGGAAATCCTCACCCGATGCCAGGCGAGCTTCAGCCGCTTGAGAACTTCTGGGTACTGCCACTGTACACTGCTTTCGGGTGGAATGATGTTCCACAGCCTGCTGCTCCAGATGAGCCCAACCAACCCAACCCACAAGATTTTCATGGCTAGGGCAATGAGGAGAATCTGAATGACATTGAGCAGGTGCAGCCATAGGTCCAGGAAGCAAACTCTATGGTTTTAAATCCTTCTATGGGCTCCAATGATTCTGGAGATGTTGTTGGCCAAGTTCAGCCTGTTGGTCAGTTTGATGGGCCTAACAATGTTGTGGTTCAGGGACCCATCTTAATTGATGAGCATATCCAGGATGCTGATCAACATATGCCTCAACCAGAGCAGCTTGTGGTTCAACCAGAACAGCCAGTGGCCATGGAGGAACCACTGCATGACCAAGAGATGGTATTGCATGCAGATGATCTTGCTAATGAGAAGAACAATCTTGCAATTGTTCCATATAACCCAATTGTGATGCAACCTCCTCTACATGTTGGGCTCGTGAGAATTGTTATGGGGTCAACATTACCTCCTGAGTTTATTCGAAGAAGATCATTTGAGTCTCTCATACCCACCTTTCTCACTGCTCATATCCCTAGGAACTTGCCTCCACCTGACAGGTTCTGTATGCACAAAAGAAGTTGGTGTGGCTTTTGATCTGCTAGTTTCTTTTGGTCCCTCAGCCCCACATGATACTGAGCCCTCTCAGCACATTGAAACAAGGTTGTTTTTGGAGGACAGCAACAGTCAGAACTCTTTGCTAGGACCAGATGGTAGTGTCTCTCTTTCTGGGGATTTTTCTCAGACCAATGCCAACAAGAGTTTCACTTTCTCTGCCACAACTATGCAGGACAAGAAACCACGTGCAAGAAAGTCCAAGGCGTCTATCATTCAAGCAGTTTCAGACTTTTCGGATAGGAAGGTGACTAGAAGTGCAGCAATATCCCAAGGTTTCAAGCCTATCTCTCCTCTGTCACCTAAGCCTAGGCCCCTCAGGCAGCCTAGAGCTAAGAAGTTGAAAGCTGACATTCAGAGCACCACTCCAAGCACTGAGGATCAGCTTGAGGAAGCAAGCACTGAAGGGCAAGTTCCACCTCCCACACCAATTGCTATGCTTCAGCAGATTGGAACAACACTTGGAATCCCTCCAAAGAAGATGATTATGGAGAAGCTTATGGCTTCTTCAGAAGCTGCCTGTCAGCCTTCAGTTCCTAATGATGATTAGACCTTTTTATTGTCATATAGGGAGGCATGTCCCTTGTCATGCCAGTTACCTGAAACTTGTTTCTCTTCTGCTTGCTACCTGCACTTTATCCTTGGCTGCTACTTAAATATTAGGTTTTTGTTTCACTATTATACAGTAAACTATTATATCTACCTCTACATTAATGTTTATTAGTGAATTCATAACAAATAAGAGATTGGAGAGTGTTTTGTTGGAATGTGAGAGGCCTAAATTCTGAGGACATACAAAGAAGTGTTAGAGCTAAAATTTAGGAAAGTCGGTGCTCTATTATTTGTTTCCAAGAAGCTAAATGTGAATGTGTTGATCAGCGAGCAATTAGAAAGTTTTGCCCCAGAAGGTTTGATAAATTTGTCTACTCAGCCTCTGTTGGGGCTTCTGGTGGCATCCTTGTGTTGTGGTGCTCCAATGTTTTCTCTGGCTTTCTTGTGGATACAAAGCCATATGGAATTATAGTTTCATTCACTTCTATCCATAATGCAAATCAATGGACTTTGGTTAATGTTTATGGGCCTTGTCAAGGGCCTCATTGAGATGATTTTGTTCAGTGGCTATATTATTTGGACATTCAAGTGGATGATAATTGGCTTCTTGTGGGAAATTTTAATTTCATAAGATCTCTTGACAACAGAAATTTTCCTGGAGGAGACATCAATGATATTTTCCTTTTTAATGCGATAACTGGTCATCTTAGCCTTCTTGAGCTGCCTTTAAAAGGTAGATCTTATACCTGGTCCTACATGCAATAAAATACCCTGCTTGAACAACTTGATTGGTTTTTTACTTCCTCCACTTGGATTAATGATTATTCCAACACAATGGTCCACCCCCTTGCAAGAACTGCCTCTGATCATGTACCCTATGTAGTCTCCATTGCTACACTATACCTAAGGCCAAAACCTTTAGGTTTGAAAATTATTGGGTGGATTTGCCTGGTTTCTTTGCATGTGTGGAACAGTCATGGAATGCTCCAACAAAGAAATCTAATTCTGCAGCTAAACTAACTGAAAAGTTCAAAAGGCTGAGATATGCTCTAAAGCAATGGTATATAAGTTTGTCCAAACTTAAGAAGGCCATTCAAGCTTGCAATGAGGTGGTTTTATTCCTTGATAATTTGGAGGAATTGAGGCCTTTAACAAGACCTGAGTTCAATTTCAGGAAAATTATAAAGCTCCATATTGAAGACCTTCTTCATTTGCAGTTCATATATTGGAAGCAAATATGCACTATCAGATGGATCAAAGTTGGAGAGGAAAACTCAAAGTTTTTCCAAGCAATGGCCACTGAAACATTCAGGAAGAACACTATTTCTTCACCACAAGATGACGATGGAAATATTGTTTCTGATCACCAACAAATGGTGGTATGTTATGGGGCACTTTCAGTGATAGAATGGGTGTTTCTACAGGGATTGATATGAGGTTTGATCTAACCTCCGTGATTGAGCCTGTGGATGGACTGGACAATTTGTCTACTCCTTTTTCTGAGGATCAAATAAATGAAGTTCTTACCCACTGATCGGGCACCTGGCCCTGATGGCTTCACTGGTCTGTTTGTCAAGAGATGTTGGCATATTATCAAGCAGGATTGTTTGCAGCTTTTCCAGGACTTTTATGATGGAAAGATTACAATTAGCAACATTAATGGGTCTCTGATTACTTTAATTTCAAAGAAACAATCACCTGAGGGTCACAATAACTTCAGACCCATTTCTTTGACAAATAGAGTGAGGTCTAACACTACAGGAATCAGCTACTTTGCCATCTGCCACGGCAGACGGCAAAGGCATGGATGGCTGACGGCAAAGGTCTTTGCCATCTGCCGCGGACGGCAAAAGGGGACGGCAAAGTAAGGTTCGGCAAAGAGCTACTTTGCCGTCTGCTTCGGGCGGCTGACGGCAAAGGGGACTTTGCCATCAGCAGCGGACGGCAAAGAGTGCAGACGGCAATAAATGCACTGTTACTCTGTTAGGTGGTTAACGGCAGGCCTTTGTAGTCCGCCGCTGATGGCAAACTTCGGAAGGCCTTTGCCGTCCGCCGAATGATGTCAGCCGACGTCACTACACGGCAGGCCTTTGCCATCCGCCACTGTAGGCAAAGTTTTTACTCTTTGCTGTCCGCCGCCGACGGCAAAGCCTTTGCCGTCAGCCACTGTAGGCAAACTGACCAAATTGGTCAGCCTCCTAGGAAGCACAGTTGCCTGCCACGTGGCCTCTTTGCCGTCAGCTGCTGATGGCAAAGAGCCCTTTGTCGTCGGTGGCAGACGGCAATGAGCCTGCATATTGTCTCTTTTTTCTGTTTTTTTAATCCAACAATTTTCACAGCAAATATATATGACATATATAGATATATTTAACAGCAAACATATCACATATCCAGCACATAATTCCATATACATATTACATAGCAAAGTTTCATCAACATAGCAAGTTCCATCAAGTTCCATCCATACACATTGTTCCATATACATATTACATAGCAAAGTTTCATCAACATAGCAAGTTCTATCATAGCAAGCTAGATACAATGCAAAGTTTTAGCAAAGAAAAAGCAAGCACTCCATCATAGCAAGCTAGCTTCCATGAAGTGACTGAAATCTGCAAAATGGTAAATAAGAAAGTTAGAAATAGGTGAATAGAACAAGAAGAAGACTGGAACAAGAAGTATATGTCATTTATGAGCTAGCTTAGGTGAAATGGATCATATATGAGCTAACTAAGTTGAAATGGGTTGTTTATGAGCTAACTTAGTTGAAATGGATCATTTATGAGCTAACTTAGTTGAAATGGGTCGTTTATGAGCTAACTAAGGTGAAGGGCATCGTTTTTGAGCTAACTAAGGTGAAATGGATCGTTTTTGAGCTAACTAAGGTGAAATGGATCGTTTTTGAGCTAACTAAGGTGAAATGGATCGTTTTTGAGCTAACTTAGGTGAAATGGATCGTTTATCAGCTAACTTAGGTGAAATGGATCATTTATGAGCTAACTTAGTTGAAATGGGTCGTTTATGAGCTAACTAAGGTGAAATGGATCGTTTTTGAGCTAACTAAGGTGAAATGGATCGTTTTTTAGCTAACTTAGGTGAAATGGATCATTTATGAGCTAACTTAGTTGAAATGGGTCGTTTATGAGCTAACTAAGGTGAAATGCCACGTTTTTGAGCTAACTAAGGTGAAATGGATCGTTTTTTAGCTAACTTAGGTGAAATGGATCATTTAAGAGCTAATTTAGGTGAAATGGATCGTTTTTAGCTAACTTAGGTGAAATGGATCATTTAGGAGCTACTCTAGGTAAATTGGGTCATTTTAGAGCTAACTTGGATAAACTGGATCATTTATAAGCTAACCTAGGTAAGATGGGTCATTTTGGAGCTAACCTAGGTGAAATGGGTCATTTTGGAGCTAACCTAGGTGAAATGGGTCATTTTAAAGCTAACGTAGGTAAAATGGATCATTTAGGAGCTAATCTACGTAAAATGGGTCATTTTAGAGCTAACTTGGATAAATTGGATCACTTATAAGCTAACCAAGGTAAAATGAGTCATTTTAGAGCTAACTTAGGTGAAATGGATCGTTTATGAGCTAACTAAGTTAATTATGCAATTTTTGACATAAGTAAGCTAAGTACATATCGTTTTAGAGCTAACTTAGGTAAAATGGATGGTTTATGAGGTCAGTAAGCTTATTAAGTCATTTTGGAGGAAAAGAAGCTAACTCTAGGTCATTATGGTAAGCATATTGGAGGAAATAAAGCTAAGTCTAGGTCTTTATGCATTTGTTAAGCAAAACACTAGAGAAACTTACAGTGATCACGAAGGTGTAGGAGGGGGCTGGCTCGCGCCGGTAGCTGGAGAAGGATCGTGCGATGCGTTTCTGGAGTTAAGCTGCACCAAAGATCATTTCCAATGTCCCGTTAGCATTATGACACTCAAATGTTAAGACTAGCAAGTAATTTCCATTCAAATTAAACTCACCGTGCTCCTAGGAGCAATCACTGGCATCGGCGGAGTGGTCTAACCGGACTTCTCGCACACAGACTGCACATTTGGTTTTCACAACAGAGTCATACTAGTTAGTAATGAGACTCAAATGTTAAGACTAGCAAGTAATCTGCAGAAGAAACTTACCACAAGGAGCTCATACATGGCCCTTGCCTGCATGTCATTCCATGCCCTCTCCTCCTCCAACATCTTTGTCGTCCTATCCTCCAACTCCCGCTGCCTCTCCGCCGCCTCCGCCAGAAGTTTCTCCGTTCTATCTCTCTCACTCTGTATAGCAGCCTGCAACACCACTCACATGACCATTTGTAATCATTGATGGAAGCGCACACAATGTAATGGAGAAAGATAGCTGAGTACGTATAACTAACCTTGAAGGCGAGTTGGACTGGCCGTTCACGAGGCCTTATCTCAGGAGAGGAGCTCGACTGGCGCGCCTTGATCTCCGGGAGAGTGCTAGGACAACGGATAAGTCCATCTCCCATGGCTATGGAGCCATGGGACCTCCCGCCACCAGATATCATCAGCAACTCTGTATCAATGGGATAGCCGCCTCCTTGCTTTGCGAGAAGCTCATACTCTTCGACGGAATCCTTTTGGATCTCCGCTCCATACGAGAATATGGCGACGTATCGACTGTATGACATATCCAGGAATAAGAGCATCTCAAAGGAAATAGAAGTTGCGAAACAATGTACCGAGAACTTACTCGATGTACGGCCGCACTTCTATCAGGTTGTTGAAGATATACAACAAAATGGTCCGCCATTCTTCGTTATCCAAAGATACTGGATGTGAAACACTAGCTGGTGCGAGATTCCCTTTGAATAGGCTGAGGTTGGATCCACCCTTTTTAGGGTCGTCAGCATTGTAACGACGCTTTGGATTATGCAAAAGACGATTTTTGGCTTCGTAGTGCGCTGTTACGAAGTTTGCCGCCTCCTCTGTGATGAATGCCTCAGCTATCGATGCTTCAATTCTACGTTTATTTTTACATTTTTCTCAAAGCGTCTTCTGCATCCTCTCAGTTGGGTAGCACCAACGATTTTGCATGGGCCCCCCCAATCTTGCCTCGGTCGGGAGATGCAAAATCAAATGCTGCATTGGGTTAAAGAAGCCCGGTGGAAAGATCTTCTCTAACTTGCAGATCAACTCCGGCGCCAACTCTTCCATTTCTTCTAGCACGCCAGGCGGTAGTTCTTTCGCACAAAGAACATGGAAGAAATAGCTGAGTTCTGCCAGTACTAGCCATTCATCCTCAGGGATGAAGCGACGCAACATCACCGACATTACCCGCTCAATCCATATGTGCCAATCATGACTCTTGGGACCAAATATCTTCAGTTTGTCAAGATTCACTCCCCTCTTTAGATTCGTTGCATACCCATTGGGGAACATCAACTGCTGTTGCACCCACAAGATAATTTCCCTCATAGCTGGCCTTCCAAGATTGAACCATGCCTTTGGCTTCGTCCAGTTCTGCTTTCCTTTCGGTTCTTTCATGTTGTAACGGCCTATCACATAGCGCCTCCAGATCGACTCTAGATTTAGTATTATCCTTTGACTTCCCATCTATGCCGAACAATGTACCAAAAAGTGCCTCGGTGATATTCTTCTCAGTGTGCATCACGTCGATGTTGTATGTGCAAAGGAGGCCTTTGAAGTAAGGCAGATCCCATAAGCATGTTTCGTGAGTCCACGCGTGCTTAGTATTATACCCCTTGAAGTACCCTGGACGTTGTGGATCTGGCTCGAGAGCGTTTAACTGATCCAAGGTCTGTTGGCCTGTCAATGCAGGTGGTGCAGAGTTTTTGACAACTCTACCCCTGATGAAGTTCTTCTTGTCTTTCCTGAACTTATGGCGAGGATCCAGGAATTGTCTATGCATGTCGAAGCAAGAAAACTTGCGACCGGCCTGAAGCCAACGAAACTCAAGAGCTCCCTTACATGTGGGGCACGGGAACCTTCCATGCACACACCAGCCAACGAATAGCGCATACGCCGGCAAGTCATGCATAGAGTACATGTACCAGACACGCATTATGAAGTTTCGTTTGCTAAGGCGTCGTATGTCTTGAACCCATTATCCCAGGCTTCTTGCAATTCGTCCTTAAGCGGCTGCATGTACACATTCATATTTTTCCCCGGATAGTTGGGCCCTGGAATTATCAACGTCAGGAAAATGTTCTTTCTTTGCATAATCTGTCCGGGGGGGAGATTGAGTGGAAAGACAAATACAGTCCAACAACTGTATTGGGATGCCGTCATACCAAACACACTGAACCCATCCGTGCTGATGCCGACTCGAGGATGCCTCGGATCTGCCGCTTTGTCAGCATGTAATTCATCAAACTTTTTCCACGCAACATCATCCGATGTGTGTACCATCATCAGATTCCCATCTGCATCTAGTTTGGTTCTTTGGCCTATTTTGTGCCATGTCATCTGTCTGGCCGTCTCTACGACCATGAAAAGACGTTGAAGTCTTGGTACAATTGGCATATACCGAAGAACACTAACGGGGATTTTGGTCCGTGTCTTGTCACCCATACCGTTGTCTAGCACAATATACCTGGAAGACTTGCAAATGGGATAATAGTTCAAGTCCGCATAGTCAAGCCTAAATAAGGCACATCCTTTCTCACAGGCATGTATGTTCTCATAGGGCATCTTCAGTGCACGGAGGATTTTGTCCGACTTGTACATGTTTGCAGGCATTACATGGCCTTTGGGTAGAAAGCGTCCAAATACTGTCACAATTGCGTCATAGCATTCTCTGCCCAAGTTGAACTGATCCTTCAGAGCCATTACTTGTGAGATGGCATCCAACTGACAAAGCTCAGTGTGCTAGTGGAGCGGACGTTTTGAAGACTCCAACATTTCATTGAAGGCCTTTGCAGATTCCTCCATCTCCTCGTCCGGATCCCGAGCATCATCATAGTCTTGCACCATGTTTTCCATCCCGGTACCATGCTCGTCGGTGCAACGACGATCCACCTCAGCTCGGTCACGTTGGGCAGACTCACCATGAAATGTCCACACCGTATAATCGGGCATAAAACCACTCTTTTGTAGGTGTTTGCCCATTTCAGCCTCTGTCTTCTTTTCCCAATTGCCGCACCGGAAATAGGGGCACCAGGTTTTCTTCTGGCCATTTGCAAATGCGGCTTGCACAAACCCCTTGGTTTTTGTGAACCATTCAGCGCTCCATTTGTTCTGACTAGTGTGACCGGTATACATCCATGCACGGTCACTCATCTTGACTTTCAGAGCTACTGGACACACAACAATTATATATGTAATTCACCATGTATATATTCACTAGTTGATCTACATTGTCAATTTTATTACGTCCATACAACCTACACTCTAATAGGTAATGATAGGTCCTAATCCCACCCGTGTATGTGTAGATTGGGTTCATTTTCCCATGCTATGCTCCGGATCCGACGCAAAATTTCGGCAGCACCTCCCCACTATTCTCCTGATACATGTCTCTGCTATAAACAAAGAGGATGTGTACCCGGAGAACAACAGGGGAGGCACTGATGAAATTTATGCGTCGGATCCGGAGCAAAGCATATGGGAAAACAAACCCAATCTACACATACTCAGGTTGTCCTTAGCGTTGGACAATTCAAAAGAATCAAGGTTATAAATATGCAAATGCATGCATATTTATAACTATGACGCTTTCGAACGGGAGACACATATTGGTTACGCATACTGATGATTCAAGACACATATATAGCTAGCTATCAAGTTTCATCAGAATAGATCAAATAATTAATGGGGGAGGAGGACGTGTCATTTGTGCTCACCCACGAACGAAGGGGCAGAGCTCGTCAAACGCACGGCGAGGTTGTTGAACACCAAACCTCGCAGCGATGAAACAACTGCACATTTAAAACTACCCGATCAACACAATTAGATATGATGTTTTTCATAACAAAATCGAAAAATATATGACCTAACTAATAATTCACAAATATATGACCCCATCGGCCTCTGCAAGGCCAAAGAACACCTTTTTGGGAGGTGTCGGGGGTTGGGGTGTCGTGTCGGTGTCGGGGTGCCCTGTCGGGGTCGGGGTGCTGTTTCGGGGTCGGGGGGTCGGGGAGTCGT
>NC_057806.1:684139567-684166961 GCF_018294505.1 Triticum aestivum | reverse complement strand
TGGTGGGGCGACGGGGCATCGGCGAGTGCTGGGGGCGGCGGCGCGCGTGTGAAGAAGAGAAAGAGAGAGAGAGGGGGCGGGGTGGGGCGCGGCCGTTAACGTTAGTGGGGCCCCTCCCTCTTTGCCGTCCGCCCCCTTTTGCCGTTCGCTTATTTTCTCTTTGCCGTCTGCTAGCGGACGGCAAAGAGGGGGGCCGTTAGGTTTTTTTAAGCAACTCGTCAGTGGGGCCCCCTCCCTCTTTGCCGTCCGCTAGCCGACGGCAAAGAACTGGCTGATGGCAAATTAGGTCTTTGGCATCAGCCAGTTCTTTGCCGTCAGCTTTTTGGTAGCTGATGGCAAAGAGCTTCTTTGTCGTCCGCTAGCTGACGGCAAAGAGCTGGCAGATGGCAAAGTACCTGATTCCAGTAGTGTAAGGAGAAAATCACTACAAATATGCACATGAGACAAACACAATCACATCACACCACTCAATTAAAACAAGGGCATACAATCGATCTAGTTACCGTTACAAAATACTCGGACTACTACTATATACATGGGGGAATACTACTGATAATATGGTGGTCGACTAAAATTTTGATCGGAAGAAGACTCCATGATATATGCTCCAGCTTTGTCTTCATAGTCATCATGACTGTCGGGGTCGGAGTCATCGATGATGATGTAGTCTTCGGGGTGGTCGTCACCTCCTGGCTCAGGGTCTACCATGAATACTCCTAGCTTCTTCTTCAGATCTTCATTCTTCTCCAGTAGTACCGCAATTTCCACTTCATATCCATCGCGTGTAGACTTGAGTTCCTCTTCTAGCTCCATGTTCCTCATCATCACCTTCTTTGGGTCTATCAAGCTGGTGTACATCTGGTTCTCCTGACGGCGAATGTGTTGGTTTAACTCCTGGATGTAGGCTGCAATGGACTTGTCCCATTGCTCATCTCCCATTGCTTATCTCGGCATCCACATATCTGGTAGATGGTGTCCTTAAGATCCTTGTGGTAAACTTCGCCGATGCATCCCATGGCGATGTGAGCTACCATGCTCTTTCCTTTTATGCTATCCAAAAATTCTATATCATTTCTAATTAATAATATATCATCCACATATAATATCAGAAATGCTACAGAGCTCCCACTCACTTTCCTGTCAATACAGGCTTCATCACAAGTCTGTATAAAACCATATTCTTTGATCACCTCATCAAAGCATATATTGCAACTCTGGGATGCTTCACCAGTCCATAGATGGATCACTGAAACTTGCACACTTTGTTAGCACTTTTAGGATCGACAAAACCTTCTGGTTGCATCATATACAACTCTTCTTTTAAGAAATCCATTAAGGAATCCATTTCTGATGTCCATTTTCCAAATTTTATAATTATAAAATGCGGCAATTGCTAACATGATTCGGACTGACTTAAGCATCGCTACGGGTGAGAAGGTCTCATCATAGTCAACCCCTTGAACTTGTCGAAAACCTTTCGTGACAAGTCGAGCTTTGTAGATGGTCATTACCATCAGCGTCTATCTTCTTCTTGAAGATCCATTTCTTCTGAATGGCTTGCCGATCATCGGCCAAGTCCACCAAAGTCCACACTTTGTTCTCACACATGGATACTATCTCAGATTTCATGGCCTCAAGCCATCTATCAGAATTTGGGCTCATCATAGCTTCTCCATATTCGTAGGATCTCCATTGTCTAGTAAAATGACTTCTAGAACAAGATTACCGTACCAATCTGGTGCAGAATGTGCTCTGCTCGACCGACAAGGTCTAGTAGTAACTTGATCTGAAGTTTCATGATCATCATCATTAGCTTCCCCTCTAGTTGGTGTAGGCATCACGGGAACGGATTTCTCTGACGTTCTACTTTCCAAATTGAGAGAAGGTACAATTATCTCATCAAATTCTACTTTCCTCCCACTCACTTCTTTCTAGAGAAACTCCTCTAGAAAGGATCCATTCTTGGCAACAAAGATCTTGCCTTCAGATCTGTGGTAGAAGGTGTACCCAATTGTTTCCTTAGGGTATCCTATGAAGACACACTTCTCCGATTTGGATTCGAGCTTATCAGGCTGAAGCCCATTTACATAAGTGCCGCAACCCGAAACTTTAAGACACGACAACTTAGGTTTCTTGCCAAACCATAGTTCATACGGTGTCGTCTCAACGGATTTAGACAGTGCCTATTTAACGTGAATGCGGTTGTCTCTAATGCGTAACCCCAAAATGATAGTGGTAAATTGGTAAGAGACATCATAGAACGCACCAAATCCAATAAAGTACGGTTACGACATTTGGATACACCATTACGATGTGGTGTTCCAAGTGGCGTGACTTCTGAAAAAATTCCACATTGTTTTAAATGAAGGCCAAACTCGTAACTCAAATATTTGCCTCCACGATCAGATCATATAAACTTTATTTTCTTGTTACGATAAATATCCTCTTCACTCTGAAAGTCTTTGAACTTTTCAAATGTTTCAGACTTGTGTTTCATCAAGTAGATATAGCCATAGCTACTCAAATCATCTGTGAAGGTCAGAAAATAATGATACCTGCCGCGTGCTTCAACACTCATCGGACCGCATACATCGGTATGTATTATTTCCAGTAAGTCATTAGCTCGCTCCATTGTTCCAAAGAATGGAGTTTTAACCATCTTTCCCATGAGGCATGCTTCGCAAGTATCAAATGATTCATAATCAAGTGATTCCAAAATTCCATCTGCATGGAGTTTCTTCATGTGCTTTACACCAATATGACATAAACGGTAGTGCCACAAGTATGTTGCACTATCATTATCAACTTTGCATCTTTTGGCATCAATATTATGAATATGTGTATCACTACGATCGAGATTCAATAAACCATTCACATTGGGTGCATGACCATAGAAACTTTTATTCATGTAAACAGAACAACAATTATTCTCTAACTTAAAAGAATAAATGTATTGTAATAAACATGATCTAATCATCTTGATGGTCAACGCAAACACCAAATAACATTTATTTAGGTTCAACACTAATCCCAAAGGTAGAGGGAGTATGTGATGGTGATCACATTAACCTTGGAATCATTTCCAACACACATCGTCACCTCACTTTTAACTAGTCTCTGTAACTCCTGTTTCGAGTTACTAATTTTAGCAACATAACCAGTATCAAATACCTAGGGGTTACTACAAACACTAGTAAAATACACATTAATAAGATGTATATCAAATATACCTTTGTTCACTTTGCCATCCTTCTTATCAGCCAAGTATTTGGGGCAGTTCCGCTTCCAGTGACGAGTCCCTTTGCGGTAGAAGCACTCAGTTTCAGGGTTGAGTCCAGCTTTGGGCTTCTTCCTAGGAATGGCAACTTGCTTGCCATTCTTCTTGAATTTCCATTTCTTTCCTTGCCATTTTTCTTGAAACTAGTGGTCATGTTAACCATCAATACTTGATGCTCCTTCTTGATTTCTACCATCGCCGATTTCAGCATCGCGAAGAGTTGGGGCATCATTTTCGTCATCCCTTGCGTATTATAGTTCATCACGAAGTTCTAGTAGCTTGGTGATAGTGAATAGAGAACTTTGCCAATCACTATATTATCTCGAAGATTAACTCCCACTTGATTCAAGCGATTGTAGTACCCAAACATTATGAGCACATGCTCACTGGTTGAGCTATTCTCCTCCATCTTGTAGGCAAAGTACTTGTCATGGGTTGATGACCCACAAATGTAGGGGATATATCGTAGCCTTTTCGATAAGTAAGAGTGTCGAACCCAACGAGCAGCAGAAGGAAATGATAAGCGGTTTTCAGCAAGGTATTCTCTGCAAGCACTGAAATAATCGATAACAGATAGTTTTTTGATAAGGTAATTTGTAACGAGTAGCAGGTAATAAAAGTGAACAAGGTGCAGCAAGATGGCCCAATCCTTTTTGTAGCAAAGGACAAGCCTGGACAAACTCTTATATAAAGGAAAGCGCTCCCGAGGACACATGGGAATTATCATCAAGCTAGTTTTCTTCACGCTCATATGACTCGCTTCGGTACTTTGATAATTTGATATGTGGGTGGACCGGTGCTTGGACAAGAATCCCACTTATGATTAACCCCTATTGCAAGCATCCGCAACTACAAAAGAAGTATTAAGATAAACCTAACCATAGCATGAAACAAATGGATCCAAATCAGCCCCTGGCGAAGGAACTCATAAACTAGGGTATAAGCTTCTGTCACTCTAGCAACCCATCATCTACTTATTACTTCCCAATGCCCTCCTCTAGGACCAAACAATGGTGAAGTGTCATGTAGTCGACGTTCACATGACACCACTAGAGGAAAGACAACATACATCTCATCAAAATATCGAACGAATACCAAAATCACATGACTACTTATAGCAAGACTTCTCCCATGTGGAATAAACGTAACTACTCACAAATCATATTCATATTCATAATCAGAGGGGTATTAATATGCATAAAGTATCTAAGCATGTGATCTTCAACCGAATAAACCAACTAGCATCAACTAAAAGGAGTAATCAACACTACTAGAAACCCACAGGTACCAATCTGAGGCTTTGGGAGAAAGATTGGATACAAGAGATGAACTAGGGTTTGGGATGATATGGTGCTGATGAAGATGTTGTTGGAGATTGACCCCCTCCCGATGAGAGGATCGTTGGTGATGACGTCGGTGATGATTTCCCCCTCCCGGAGGGAAGTTTCCCCGGCAGAACAGCTCTGTTGGAGCCCTAGAATGGTTCCGCCAAGGTTCCGCCTCGTGGCAGCGGAGTTTCTTCCCGAAAGCTTGCTTATGATATTTTTCCTTGATGAAAGACTCCATATAGACAAAGATGGGCATCAGAGGGCTGTCAGGGATCCCACGAGGCAGGGGGCGCTTCTAGGGGGGTAGGGCGCGCCCCCCACCCTCATGGACGGTGGGTGGCCCCCTTCTGGTACTTCTTTCGCCCGATATTTGTTATATATCCTGAAATGTGCTCCCGTGAAGTTTCACGACTTTTGGAGATGTACAGAATAGGTCTCTAATATTTGCTCCTTTTCCAGCCCAGAATTCCAGCTACCGGCATTCCTCCTCTTCATGTAAACCTTGTAAAATAAGAGAGAATAGGCATAAGTATTGTGACATAATGTGTAATAACAACCCATAATGCAATAAATATCGATGTAAAAGCATGATGCAAAATGGACGTATCAACTCCCCCAAGCTTAGACCTCGCTTGTCCTCAAGCGAAAGCCGAAATCGAAAAATATGTCCGCATGTTTAGAGATAGAGGTGTCGATAAAATAAAATATGGACATGAGGGCATCATGATCATTCTTATAACAGCAACATATATATATCGTCATATGATTTCTTATGCTAAAGTAACAATTCATTCACAGTTTCAAGTATGAATCATAAACTTCATTGAAAACTAACAAACTATAATCTCAGTCATTGAAGCAATTACAATTTATCATAACATCGGAAAGAGTCAACATAAGAGCTTTTCAGCAAGTCCACATACTCAACTATCATTTAGTCTTTCACAATTGCTAACACTCACGCAATACTTATGGGTATGAAGTTTTAGTCGGACACAAAGAAAGATAGGGGCTTATAGTTTTGCCTCCCAACCTTTTACCTCAAGGGTAATGTCAACAATAATAGTTCATGAAACCTTACATCTTGTTAGTTATATATATCAGGATCTTTCCAACACATTGTGCTTGCCAAAGGATAAAATGTAAAAAAAAGAAAGGTGAAGATCACGATGACTCTTGTCTAAGTATATGACAAGAATAAAAGATAGGCCCTTCGCAGAGGGAAGCAGAGGTTATCATGTGCTTTTATGGTTGGATGCACAAAATCTTAATGCAAAAGAATGTCACTTTATATTGCCACTTGTGACATGGACCTTTATTATGCAGGCCGTCGCTTTTATTTCTTCCACATCACAAGATAGTATAAAGTTTATTTTCTCCACACTAATAAATCCTACATATTTAGAGAGCAATTTTTATTGCTTGCAATGATGACAACTTACTTGAAGGATCTTACTCAATCCATAGGTAGATATGGTGGACTCTCATGGCAAAACTATGTTTAAGGATATTTGGAAGCACAAGTAGTATCTCTACTTGGTGCAAAGACTTTGGCTAGCATGAGAGGGAAAGGCAAGCTCAACATCTTGGATGATCCATGACAATATAATTTATCTCAGATGTAAGAAAACATAACCCATTACGTTGTCTTCCTTGTCCAATATCAACTCTTTAGCATGTCATATTTTAATGAGTGCTCACAATCATAAAAGATGTCCAAGATAGTATATTTATATGTGAAAACCTCTCTTTCTTTATTACTTCCTATTAATTTCAATGATGACCAAAACTATGCTTGTCAACTCTCAACAATTTTTATTCATCATACTCTTTACATGTGAAGTCATTACTCTCCATAAGATCCATATGGTCTCTTTATTTCTTTTTATTCTTTCTCTTTTATTTTATTCTCTCAAGATCATAGCAAGATAATAAAGCCCTTGACTCAACACTAATCTTTATTATATATAGCTCACGGACTCGATTACATAGAAGGATCATCAAGAAAAACTCAAAATTAGATCATACTAAAACTTTATTCTACCAGATCAAGATATACCAAAAGGATCGAGCTAAGAAAAATGGTAAAGATAAAAGTATGATGGTGATACGATACCGGGGCACTCCCCCAAGCTTGGCAGTTGCCAAGGGAAGTGCCCATACCCGATACTCAGTTCTTCTTTGTTGGTGAAGAAGGTGTTGGTGATGATGGATGGTCTCACATCGAGCATAGGAGGTCCTCCAATTTGCGGATAATGCCCTTGAGTGTGATGATATTCTCCTTCAACAAAATATTTTCACTCGTGACATACTTGTTTTGAATGTGAGCTAACTCAATCATCTTGAAAGCTTCAATCTCCGTTGGGGTAAAGAGATTGTGATGAGGTTGAAGGATGTCTTCTTCTACTATTGTCAGAACTTGATCCCCCATGGCCTTCGTGATCCCATCATCCTTGTTGATCTCTCTGGGCTCTTCTCTCTTAAGCTCTATCTTCATTAGCCAAGCATCGTTGCCCTCATTGTTGGAGGAGGAGGGAGACGACATGATGCCTGGCCTTGACAACCCTGGCAGAAAACAGCTCAAAACGAAAATAGGAGATATTTGCGTGGTACGATGGTCAAAACCTTCGGGAGATTACATAATGAATTTTTACCGACCAAAAGAAGTATTGTTCAAGAAAATGGAGTCCGGAGAGCACACAAGGTGCCCACGAGGTAGGGGGCATGCCCTCCACCCTCGTGGACGCCTCGTGTCCTTCCCGGTCTGCTTCTTATTGTCGTATTTTCTTAAATATTCCAAAACAGAGAAAAAATGCTATTAGAACTGTTTTGGATTCAGTTTACTTACCGTACCTCATACCTCTTCCTTTTTGGAGTCTGGAACGTTCTGGAAAGTGTCCCTTATGTATTCCTCTGGGGTTACGGTTTCAGTAACATTAGTTTCAAAATTTATAGGACTACCTGAGATATAATGTTTGATTCTTTGACCGTTCACCACCCTCGGATTTGTGCCTTCGAAGTTGTTGATTTTTATGGCACCGGAACGATAGACCTCCACGATAACGTAAGGACCTTCCCATTTAGATAGAAGTTTGCCTGCAAAAAATCTTAAACAAGAGTTGTATAACAATACATAGTCACCTACATTAAACTCACGTTTTTGTATCCTTTTTTCATGCCATCTTTTAACTTTTTCTTTAAACAGTTTAGCATTCTCGTAGGCCTGGGTTCTCCATTCATCAAGTGAGCTAATGTCAAAAAGCCTCTTCTCACCGGCAAGTTTGAAATCATAATTGAGCCCTTTAATGGACCAATATGCCTTATGTTCTAGTTGAAGAGGTAAGTGGCATGCCTTTCCATTAACCATTTTATACGGAGACATACCCATAGGATTTTTGTATCTAGTTCTATAGGCCCATAATGCATCATCAAATTTCTTGGACCAATTCTTTCTAGATCTATTAACAGTCTTTTGCAAAATTAATTTAAGCTCTCTATTACTCAACTCTACTTGACCACTAGATTGTGGATGATAAGGAGATGCAATTCTATGATTAATATCATACTTAGCAAGCATTTTACGAAAGGCACCATGAATAAAATGTGAACCACCATCAGTCATTAAGTATCTAGGGACTCCAAACGTCAGAAAAATAACTTCTTTAAGCATATTAATAGAGGTGTTATGATCAGCAGTACTAGTTGGAATAGCTTCTACCCACTCAGTAACGTAATCAACATCAACTAAAATATGTGTGTACCCATTAGAGGAAGGAAACAATCCCATATAATCAAAGCCACAAACATCAAATGATTCAATAACAAGTGAATAATTCATAGGAATTTCTTGACGTCTACTAATATTACCAATTCTTTGACATTCATCACAAGACAAAACAAACTTATGGGCATCCTTGAAGAGAGTAGGCCAATAAAAACCGGATCGCAATACCTTATGTGCAGTTCTATCTCCAGCGTGGTGTCCTCCATAAGCCTCGGAGTGACACTTGCGTAGGATCTGTTCCTGTTCATCCTCAGGTACACAACGTCTAATAACACCATCTACTCCTTCTTTATAAACGTGTGGGTCATCCTATAAGTAATGTATTAAATCATATAAGAAATGTTTCCTTTGTTGGTATGTGAAACTAGGTGGTATAAATTTAGCAACAATATAATTAGCATAATCAGCATACCATGGAGCAGTACAAGAAGCATTTATCACAGCTAATTGTTCATTAGGAAAGCTATCATCAATAGGTAGTGGGTCATCAAGAACATTCTCTAACCTAGACAAGTTGTCTGCAACGAGGTTCTCAGCTCCCTTTCTATCAATAAATGCAAATCACATTCTTGTAGCAAGAGAACCCATCTAATAAGTCTAGGTTTAGCATCTTTCTTTTCCATAAGATATTTAATAGCAGCATGATCAGTGTGAATAGTTACTTTAGAATCAACAATATAAGGTCTGAACCTATCACAAGCAAACACAAATGCTAAAACTTGTCTTTCAGTAGTAGCATAATTTCTTTGAGCACTGTCTACAGTTTTACTAGCATATTGAGTAACATTTAATTTCTCATCAACTCTTTGTCCTAGAACAACCCCTACAACATAATCACTAGCATCACACATGATTTCAAATGGTAAATTCCAATCAGGAGGCTGAACAATAGGTGCAGAAATCAAAGCTTTCTTAAGTATTTCAAATGCCTCTACACAGTCATCATCAAAAACACAAGGAACATCTTTTTGTAAGAGATTAGTCAAAGGCCTAGAAATTTTATAGAAGACCTTAATGAACCTCCTATAAAAACCGACATGACCAAGGAAACTTCTTATACCTTTAATGTCCATAGGACACGACATCTTTTCAATAGCATCAACTTTAGCTTTATCGACTTCAATACCTCTTTCAAAAATTTTATGCCCCAAGACAATACCTTCATTAACCATAAAGTGGCACTTCTCCCAATTGAAGACAAGATTAGTTTCTTCACATCTCTGCAAAACTCGATCAAGGATGCTTAAGCAATCATCAAAAGAAGTTCCATATACAGAAAAATCATCCATGAATACCTCAACAATCTTTTCGCAAAAGTCAAAGAATATAGCAGTCATACATCTTTGAAATGTAGCAGGTGCATTGCATAAACCAAAAGGCATACGTCTATAAGCAAAGGTACCGAAAGGGCAAGTAAAAGTGGTCTTTTCTTGATCCTCTTTTGACACAGGTATTTGAGAGAAACCAGAATAACCATCTAGAAAGCAAAAATGTGTATGTTTGGATAATCTTTCTAGCATTTGTTCAATAAAAGGTAAAGGGTAATGATCCTTTTTAGTAGATTTATTTAATTTGCGGAAATCAATTACCATTCTATAACATGTAACAATTATTTGTGGGATCAATTCATCTTTATCATTAGGAACAACAGTAATACCTCCCTTCTTAGGGACAAAATGGATAGGACTTACCCATTGACTATCAATAACGGGATAAATTATACCTGCCTCCAGAAGATTTAGTATTTCTTTTCTTACCGCTTCTTTCATCTTAGGATTTAACCGTCGTTGGTGATCGACAACCAGTTTCGTGTCTTTCTCCAATTTTATTTTGTGCTTGCATAGAGTGGGACTAATGCCCTTAAGATCATCAAGAGTATATCCAATAGCAGCAGGGTGCTTCTTCAGAGTTTTCAATCATTTCTTTTCTTCATGCACTGAAAGGTTAGCACTAATAATAACAGGATATATCTTTGTCTCATCAAGATAAGCATATTTAAGAGTATCAGGTAAAGGTTTAAGCTCAAACACGGGTCACCCTTGGGTGGAGGAGGATCCCCTAGAATTTCAACAGGCAAGTTGTGTTTCAGAATAGGTCCCTGTTTAAAGAATACTTCATCTATTTCCCTTCTTTCATTCATAAACATATCAATTTCATGGTCTAGCAGATACTGTTCTAAAGGATCACTAGGAGGCAAGACCAATAATTTCATCTTTACTAGGCAATTCTTTATCATGAGGTTGTCTACGAAATTTAGAGAAATTAAATTTATGAGACATATCCCCTAAACCAATAGAAACAATATCCTTATTGCAGTCTATCTTAGCATTAACAGTATTCAAGAAGGGTCTACCAAATATAATTGGACAAAAGTCATCTTGTGGGGAACCAAGAACAAGAAAATCAGCAGGATATTTAAATTTCCCACACAATACTTCAACATCTCTAACAATCCCAACCGGTGAAATAGTATCTCTATTGGCAAGCTTAATTGTAACATCAATTTCCTCTATCTCAGCAGGTGCAATATCATGCATAATTTCTTTATATAAGGAATGAGGTATTGCACTTGCACTAGCCCCCATATCACATAAGCCATGATAGCAATGATCTCCTATTTTAACAGAAATAAGAGGCATGCCTACAACAGGTCTATGTTTATTTTTAGTATCGCATCTAGCAATTCTAGCAGCTTCATCACAGAAGTAAATAACATGCCCATCAATATTATCGGCCAAGAGATCTTTAACCATAGCAACACTAGGTTCAACTTTAATTTGCTTAGAGGGTGTAGGTGTTCTAGTATTAATCTTACGAACAACAGTTGAAGCTTTAGCATGATCCTTTATTCTAACAAGGAAAGGTGATTTCTCAATATAAGCAGTAGGAACAACAGAATCATTATAAGTGATAGTCTTTTCTTCAACTTTAATAGGTGAAACTACTTTTACTTCAATGGGAGGATTATATTTAAACCACTTCTCCTTAGGGAGATCAACATGAGTAGCAAAGGATTCACAGAAAGAAGCTACTATCTCAGAGTCAAGTCCATATTTAGTGCTAAATTCACAGAAAGCATCGGTATCCATAAAAGATTTAACACAATCAAACTTAGGTGTTATACCTGACTCCTTACCTTCGTCGAGATCCCAATATTCAGAGTTGCGTTTAATTCTTTCCAATAAATCCCATTTGAATTCAATATTCTTCATCATAAAAGAGCCAGTACAAGAAGTATCGAGCATGGAGCGATTATCGAGAGAAAGCCGAGCATAAATTTTTTGAATAATAATTTCTCTTGAGAGCTCGTGATTGGGGCATGAATATAACATTGACTTAAGCCTCCCCCAAGCTTGAGCGATGCTTTCTCCTTCGCGAGGCCAAAAAATATATATATATAATTACGATCACGATGAACAAGATGCATAGGATAAAACTTCTAACGAAATTCCAATTTCAATCGGTTGTAGTTCCATGATCCCATATCATCACATAGCCTAAACCATGTCAATGCCTTTCCCTTAAAAGATAAAGGGAAGTCCTTCTTATTGATAACATCCTTAGGCATACCTGCAAGCTTAAATAATCCACAAACTTCAGCCACATAGATTAGGTGCAAATTGGGGTATAATGTTCCATCACCTTTGAAAGGATTAGATAGCAGTTTCTCTATCATACCCGAAGGAATTTCAAAGTAAACATTTTCAGTAGGTTTAGTAGGTTGAGGAGCAACTCTTTGCTCTACTGGTCGGGGTGAAGATACCCCGAACAAGCCCCTCAAAGGATTATGTTCCATAGTAACAAGTGATAGTAAATTACAGCACACTATATAAATTTTTCCTTACCAAATTACACCTACCAAAGGAGCTTCACTCCCCGGAAACGGCGCCAAAAAAGAGTCTTGATGACCCACAAGTGCAGGGGATTTATCGTAGCCTTTTCAATAAGTAAGAGTGTCGAACCCAATGAGGAGCAGAAGGAAATGATAAGCGGTTTTCAGTAAGGTATTCTCTACAAGCACTGAAATTATCGGTAACACATAGTTTTGTGATAAGGTAATTTGTAACGAGTAGCAGGTAATAATAGTAAATAAGGTGCAGCAAGATGGCCCAATCCTTTTTTTAGCAAAGTACAATACTAGACAAACTATTATATAAAGGAAAGCGCCCCCGAGGACACATGGGAATTATCGTCAAGCTAGTTTTCATCACGCTCATATGACTGGCATTGGTACTTTGATAATTTGATATGTGGGTGGACCGGTGCTTGGACAAGCATCCCACTTATGATTAACCACTATTGCAAGCATCCGCAACTACAAAAGAAGTATTAAGGTAAACCTAACCATTGCATGAAACAAATGGATCCAAATCAGTCCCTTACGAAGCAACTCATAAAGTAGGGTTTAAGCTTCTGTCACTCTAGCAACCCATCATCTACTTATTACTTGCCAATGCCCTCCTCTAGGCCCAAACAATGGTGAAGTGTCATGTAGTTAACGTTCACATGACACCACAAGAGGAAAGACAACATACATCTCATCAAAATATCGAACAAATACCAAATTCACATGAATACTTATAGCAAGACTTCTCCCATGTCCTCAGGAACAAACATAACTACTCACAAATCATATTCATGTTCATAATCAGAGGGGTATTAATATGCATAAAGGATCTGAACATATGATCTTCCACCAAATAAACCAACTAGCTTCAACTACAAGGAGTAATCTACACTACTAGCAACCCACATGTACCAATCTGAAGCTTTGGGACAAAGAATGGATACAAGAGACGAACTAGGGTTTGGGATGAGATGGTGATGATGAAGATGTTGATGGAGATTGACCCCCTCCCGTTGAGAGGATCGATGGTGATGACGTCGGTGACGATTTTCCCCTCCCGGAGGGAAGTTCCCCCGGCAGAACAGCTCCGCCGGAGCACTGGATTGGTTCTGCCTCGTGGCAGCGGAGTTTCTTCCCGGAAGCTTGCTTATGATTTTTTCCTCGACGAAATACTCCATATAGCCAAATATGGGTATCAGAGGGCTGCCAGGGAGCCCACGAGGCAGGGGGGCGTTCCCAGTGGGGAGGGCACGCCCCCCACCCTCATGGACGGTGGGTGGCGCCCCTCTAGTACTTCTTTCGCCCAATATTTTTTATATATTCTGAAACATGCTCCCGTGAAGTTTTAGGACTTTTGGAGATGTGTAGAATAGGTCTCTAATATTTGCTCCTTTTCCAGCCCAGAATTCCAGCTGCCGGCATTCCCCCTCTTCATGTAAAAACCTTGTAAAATAAGAGAGAATAGGCATAAGTATTGTGACATAATGTGTACTAAGAGCCCATAATGCAATAAATATCGATATAAATGCATGATGCAAAATGGACTTATCATAGGTCTCATACCTCTCGACACGGGCATGAATCTAAAATACCAATTTTCACCTGTTGGAACATCTGATATGCTTCGTGGCGTTTAAAATGTTTTTGAAGTCCCAGTTCTATGCCGTAAAGCATGGCCCACTAAACTATCAAGTAGTTGATACGTCTCGAACGTATCTATAATTTTTGATTACTCCATGCTATATTATTTACTGTTTTGGACTATATTGGGCTTTATTTTCCACTTTCATATTATTTTTGGGACTAACCTATGAACCGGAGGCCCAGCCCAGAATTGCTGTTTTTTGCCTATTTAAGTGTTTCGGATAAACAGAATATCAAGCGGAGTCCAAACGGAATAAAATCTTCGGGAACCTGATTTTCTCACCGAACGTGATCCAGGAGACTTGGACCCTGCTCCAAGGAACAAAAGAGGCGGTCACGAGGGTGGGGGGCGCCCCCCCCTAGGGCGCGCCCCCCTGCCTCGTGGGCCCCTCGTTGCTCTTCCGGTGTACTTCCTCCTATATATACACACGTACCCCCAAACGATCAGAACAGGAGCCAAAAACCTAATTCCACCGCCGCAACTTTCTGTATCCACGAGATCCCATCTTGGGGCCTGTTCTGGAGCTCCGCTGGAAGAGGGCCGTCATCACGGAGGGCTTCTACATCATCCTAGCCCCTCCGATGAAGTGTGAGTAGTTTACCTCAGACCTTCAGGTCCATAGTTAGTAGCTAGATGGCTTCTTCTCTCTCTTTGAATCTCAATACAAAGTTCTCCCCTCTCTTGTGGAGATCTATTGGATGTAATCTTCTTTTTGCAGTGTGTTTGTTGAGCCGATGAATTATGGGTTTATGATCAAGTCTATCTATGAACAATATTTGAATCTTCTCTGAATTCTTTTATGTATGATTGGTTATCTTTGCAAGTCTCTTCGAATTATCCGTTTGGTTTGGCCAACTAGATTGGTAGTTCTTGCCATGGGAGAAGTGCTTAGCTTTGGGTTCGATCTTGCGGTGTGCTTACCTAGTGACAGAAGGGGCAGCAAGGCACGTATTGTATCGTTGCCATCGAGGATAACAAGATGGGGTTTATTTCATATTGCATGAATTTATCTCTCTACATCATGTCATCTTGCTTAAGGCGTTACTCTGCTTTTAACTTAATACTCTAGATGAATGCTGGATAGCGGTCGATGAGTGGAGTAATAGTAGTAGATGCAGAATCGTTTCGATCTACTTGTCATGGACGTGATGCCTATATACATGATCACGCCTAGATACTCTCATAACTATGCTCAACTCTGTCAATTGCTCAACAGTAATTTGTTCACCCACCGTAGAATACTTATGCTCTTGAGAGAAGCCACTAGTGAAACCTATGGCCCCCGGGTCTATTCTCATCATATCAATCCCCATCACTTTAATCTTGTTTTTCTTTTTACTTTGCTTTTACTTTTTATTTTGCATCTTTATACCAATAGTATTATATCTATCAGATCTCACTCTCGTAAGTGACCGTGAAGGGCTTGACAACCCCTAACCGCGTTGGTTGCGAGTAGCTATCGCTTTGTGCAGGTACAAGGGACTTGAGCGTGGGCTCCTACTGGATTGATACCTTGGTTCTCAAAAACTGAGAGAAATACTTACGCTACTCTACTGCATCATTCCTTCCTCTTCGGGGAAAACCAACACAAGCTCAAGACGTAGCAGTAGTCATCATATTTAGCTGGCAAAATGTTTTCATAATGTCTGCATCTGCTCCTGCAGCAGGTTTGTCACCTAGCAGTGCATCAAGCACATAACTCTTCTGTGCAACAATGAGGATAATCCTCAGATCATGGACCCAGTCCGCATCATTGCTACTATCATCTTTCAACTTAGTTTTGTCTAGGAACATATTGATACGTCTCCAATGTATCTATAATTTTTGACTGTTCCATGCTATTATATTATCATTATTGGATGTTTCATAATCCTTTTAAAAGCCTGAACAAGATGGCGCCTCCCACCTCTCACCCCCACCTAAACCCTAGACCCACCCACCGCCAGCGATCTCCACTTCCCTCCATGGGTTTTGGAATTTGATCCAGCCATCTTCTTTGGCGTCTTCTCTTTCTTCTGGTGTCATCTCCATGGCTGTCCATGCGACCATCTCCCTGGGTTTGGACTTTTCCCCTGGGATTGACATGGCGAAAGCGATCTAGCATTCTTTCCATTGTACGGTGCATCCCTCGGATCGATTTGGGCAATTCATCTTGGTGGTATCCTTTGCATGCCACACCTTTCGCCCGGATGAAGAGAATGTGGATCTGGCGTTGGAATCTGCAATTGGTGGATATTGTTCTTCTCTCAAGGTATCTTGTCTATGTGATCAAGTGTTTGCCTTTCATGTTTCATGCAAAGAATTGGGTTTTTCATTTTGCACCAGCTCTCCTTTGTTTGCCCTCAATTCAAATGCTACTTTCATCTTTGGGGCCATGGAGGCCCTGATTGGAAAAAGGAGTTTCATGCTTGGCAAGTTGAATGCCAAGAAGAATGGAACTTGGTTAGTCCATCCAAGCGACGTGCACTTCTAGGCCTTGAGGCCATGAAACATGCACCGGCTAATCCTCCTTGCGTTCATCTGCGCATGCTACTAAAAAATCTCTACGTTTTGCTACCTTTTTGAATTATGATGCTTGCAAGGGTTATCGTTATCCGGCGACTGCTGAGGAGATCAATATTGTTACTTTAGATGCTGGTTATACAATTGATCCTCAGGAGAGTGCTGATCTCACTCGTGTTGATTTAGTTTCACCGCCGGTGTCTCCTCTGGTGACCTCGCCATTGAGGGTTTTGCAATCTACGGATGTCACATTTTGATTGATTTCTCCCCGTGATCTTTTCCCCGAGTTCTCGGGATCGGGTACATCAACAAGTTTGATTTTCTCCCGTGCAACTCATGTTGGGCATGCGATTCTTACCTCTCAGCCCGCCTCGTTGGGCTCAGCCCGAAACCCGTTCGAGCAATCAGATGATGATTCTGATAAGGCAACTGATTTAAATCTGCAATATACGCCTAAGTTGCCTAAATCTTCTGCCATGTCTGAGGATATTTCTCCTAAATCACCACAAGAATTAGCGTGTGACTTGCAAGGTCTTGATCGCGTTGTGGAGTAAATTGCAGCCAGTTTTTGGGATTATTTAAACTGCCTTGGCATGGGTCATAGTTTGGTACGATGCACCAATAAGGTGAGATGCCGTAAATGTTTCTGGTCCGGTCACGTTAAAAAGGACTACATTTGGTATCCTCCTTATATTAAACTCTCGGTACCCAAAACCGGAGCAACCCGCATCGAGCCTCACGCCATCAACAAACAGCTTGACGCTTCGAGCTCCATCATCTCCTCTGCCAACTCTGACAAATCTCTGCCAAAATTGCTAGACTCCTCTGGTTCTCCACCAAAACCACCAACATCATCTTCTCCAAGCAGTGGACCGCCCCAAGGATCATCACCACCTCCCCCAATGGCGGTGTATGAGCTTGATCCATGCCGATTTCTTCCGGCGGGCCACGACATCATCGACAGCGGGCTTTTCCGCGTCCTGAGGACATTCTACACGCCGGCTCAGGCTCCTCCCCAATGCCATGAATCCTTCATGGTTGGCATCATGGAACCTCTCCCTCCACCTGAAGATATTGCTATTCGTCGGCAGCAGGTTCACACCTTCATTACCAACCAGCTAGAGTTACCGGTACGATCTGCACAAACTTGGTTTCAGGGAGTAGGCCTGTATGTGATGCAAGATCTAGTTATCCGAGCTGCTTTAGTTTCTCGCCCTACCTGGCCGCTCGAATTAGACCAGCATTGCAATGAGATGTTTGTTAGGTTTTATTAATCATGATGATGGTCAGGGTTACCAAACTCAGCAAGGGCATAAAACAGGTTGGTTGATGTTTGTTGGTGTAGCTCTTGATTATTGCAATGAAGTTAACTTGTCTGAAGTTGTGGGTACTTTTGGTCAGTTCCATTACTGGAATCATCAAGATGACCGGCTTGTGCGCGTGCTAGTTTATGCTTCTTTCCCTGATGACCAATTTGTCCCAAGAGATGTGGTTTTCTGTCAGTTTGCAAACATTGGAGGAGCAGTTGTTTCTTGGACTGCATTTGTCTCAATTCTGACTACTGAATTTGCGGAGCAACTTCCACCTGATGAAGATGTCATGTCGTTCGATGGAAATCCTCACCCGATGCCAGGCGAGCTTCAGCCGCTTGAGAACTTCTGGGTACTGCCACTGTACACACTGCTTTCGGGAGGAATGATGTTCCACAGCCTGCTGCTCCAGATGAGCCCAACCAACCCAACCCACAAGATTTTCATGGCTAGGGCAATGAGGAGAATCTGAATGACATTGAGCAGGTGCATCCATAGGTCCAGGAAGCAAACTCTATGGTTTTAAATCCTTCTATGGGCTCCAATGATTCTGGAGATGCTGTTGGCCAAGTTCAGCCTGTTGGTCAGTTTGATGGGCCTAACAATGTTGTGGTTCAGGGACCCATCTTAATTGATGAGCATATCCAGGATGCTGATCAACATATGCCTCAACCAGAGCAGCTTGTGGTTCAACCAGAACACCCAGTGGCCATGGAGGAACCACTGCATGACCAAGAGATGGTATTGCATGCAGATGATCTTGCTAATGAGAAGAACAATCTTGCAATTGTTCCATATAACCCAATTGTGATGCAACCTCCTCTACATGTTGGGCTCGTGAGAATCGTTATGGGGTCAACATTACCTCCTGAGTTTATTCGGAGAAGATCATTTGAGTCTCTCATACCCACCTTTCTCACTGCTCATATCCCTAGGAACTTGCCTCCACCTGACAGGTTCTGTATGCACAAAAGAACTTGGTGTGGCTTTTGATCTGCTAGTTTCTTTTGGTCCCTCACCCCCACATGATACTGAGCCCTCTCAGCACATTGAAACAAGGTTGTTTTTGGAGGATAGCAAGAGTCAGAACTCTTTGCTAGGACCAGATGGTAGTGTCTCTCTTTCTGGGATTTTTCTCAGACCAATGCCAACAAGAGTTTCACTTTCTCTGCCACAACTACGTAGGACAAGAAACCACGTGCAAGAAAGTCCAAGGCGTCTATCGTTCAAGCAGTTTCAGACTTTTCGGATAGGAGGGTGACTAGAAGTGCAGCAATATCCCAAGGTTTCAAGCCTATCTCTCCTCTGTCACCTAAGCCTAGGCCCCTCAGGCAGCCTAGAGCTAAGAAGTTGAAAGCTGACATTCAGAGCACCACTCCAAGCACTGAGGATCAGCTAGAGGAAGCAAGCACTGAAGGGCAAGTTCCACCTCCCACACCAATTGCTATGCTTCAGCAGATTGGAACAACACTTGGAATCCCTCCAAAGAAGATGATTATGGAGAAGCTTATGGCTTCTTCAGAAGCTGCCTGCCAGCCTTCAGTTCTTAATGATGATTAGACCTTTTTATTGTCATATAGGTAGGCATGTCCCTTGTCATGCCAGTTACCTGAAACTTGTTTCTCTTCTGCTTGCTACCTGCACTTTATCCTTGGCTGCTACTTAAATATTAGGTTTTTGTTTCACTATTATGCAGTAAACTATTATATCTACCTCTACATTAATGTTTATTAGTGAATTCATAACAAATAAGAGATTGGAGAGTGTTTTGTTGGAATGTGAGAGGCCTAAATTCTGAGGACATACAAAGAAGTGTTAGAGCTAAAATTTAGGAAAGTCGGTGCTCTATTATTTGTTTCCAAGAAGCTAAATGTGAATGTGTTGATCAGCGAGCAATTAGAAAGTTTTGCCCCAGAAGGTTTGATAAATTTGTCTACTCACCCTCTGTTGGGGCTTCTGGTGGCATCCTTGTGTTGTGGTGCTCCAATGTTTTCTCTGGCTTTCTTGTGGATACAAAGCCATATGGAATTATAGTTTCATTCACTTCTATCCATAATGCAAATCAATGGACTTTGGTTAATGTTTATGGGCCTTGTCAAGGGCCTCATCGAGATGATTTTGTTCAGTGGCTATATTATTTGGACATTCAAGTGGATGATAATTGGCTTCTTGTGGGAAATTTTAATTTCATAAGATCTCTTGACAACAGAAATTTTCCTGGAGGAGACATCAATGATATTTTCCTTTTTAATGCGATAACTGGTCATCTTAGCCTTCTTGAGCTGCCTTTAAAAGGAAGATCTTATACCTGGTCCTACATGCAATAAAATACCCTGCTTGAACAACTTGATTGGTTTTTTACTTCCTCCACTTGGATTAATGATTATCCCAACACAATGGTCCACCCCCTTGCAAGAACTGCCTCTGATCATGTACCCTGTGTAGTCTCCATTGCTACACTATACCTAAGGCCAAAACCTTTAGGTTTGAAAATTATTGGGTGGATTTGCCTGGTTTCTTTGAATGTGTGGAACAGTCATGGAATGCTCCAACAAAGAAATCTAATTCTGCAGCTAAACTAACTGAAAAGTTCAAAAGGCTGAGATATGCTCTAAAGCAATGGTATATAAGTTTGTCCAAACTTAAGAAGGCCATTCAAGCTTGCAATGAGGTGGTTTTATTCCTTGATAATTTGGAGGAATTGAGGCCTTTAACAAGACCTGAGTTCAATTTCAGGAAAATTGTAAAGCTCCATATTGAAGTCCTTCTTCATTTGCAGTTCATATATTGGAAGCAAATATGCACTATCAGATGGATCAAAGTTGGAGAGGAAAACTCAAAGTTTTTCCAAGCAATGGCCACTGAAAGATTCAGGAAGAACACTATTTCTTCACCACAAGATGACGATGGAAATATTGTTTCTGATCACCAACAAATGGTGGTATGTTATGGGGCACTTTCAGTGATAGAATGGGTGTTTCTACAGGGATTGATATGAGGTTTGATCTAACCTCCATGATTGAGCCTGTGGATGGACTGGACAATTTGTCTGCTCCTTTTTCTGAGGATGAAATAAATGAAGTTCTTACCCACTGATCGGGCACCTGGCCCTGATGGCTTCACTGGTCTGTTTGTCAAGAGATGTTGGCATATTATCAAGCAGGATTGTTTGCAGCTTTTCCAGGACTTTTATGATGGAAATATTACAATTAGCAACATTAATGGGTCTCTGATTACTTTAATTTCAAAGAAACAATCACCTGAGGGTCACAATAACTTCAGACCCATTTCTTTGACAAATAGAGTGAGGTCTAACACTACAGGAATTAGCTACTTTGCCATCTGCCACGGCAGACGGCAAAGGCATGGATGGCTGACGGCAAAGGTCTTTGCCATCTGCCGCGGACGGCAAAAGGGGACGGCAAAGTAAGGTTCGGCAAAGAGCTAATTTGCCGTCTGCTTCGGGCGGCTGACGGCAAAGGGGACTTTGCCATCAGCAGCGGACGGCAAAGAGTGCAGACGGCAATAAATGCACTGTTACTCTGTTAGGTGGTTAACGGCAGGCCTTTGTAGTCCGCCGCTGATGGCAAACTTCGGAAGGCCTTTGCCGTCCGCCGAATGATGTCAGCCGACGTCACTACACGGCAGGCCTTTGCCATCCGCCACTGTAGGCAAAGTTTTTACTCTTTGCTGTCCGCCGCCGACGGCAAAGCCTTTGCCGTCAGCCACTGTAGGCAAACTGACCAAATTGGTCAGCCTCCTAGGAAGCACAGTTGCCTGCCACGTGGCCTCTTTGCCGTCAGCTGCTGATGGCAAAGAGCCCTTTGCCGTCGGTGGCAGACGGCAAAGAGCCTGCATATTGTCTCTTTTTCTGTTTTTTTAATCCAACAATTTTCACAGCAAATATATATGACATATATAGATATATTTAACAGCAAACATATCACATATCCAGCACATAATGCCATATACATATTACATAGCAAAGTTTCATCAACATAGCAAGTTCCATCAAGTTCCATCCATACACATTGTTCCATATACATATTACATAGCAAAGTTTCATCAACATAGCAAGTTCTATCATAGCAAGCTAGATACAATGCAAAGTTTTAGCAAAGAAAAAGCAAGCACTCCATCATAGCAAGCTAGCTTCCATGAAGTGACTGAAATCTGCAAAATGGTAAATAAGAAAGTTAGAAATAGGTGAATAGAACAAGAAGAAGACTGGAACAAGAAGTATATGTCATTTATGAGCTAGCTTAGGTGAAATGGATCATATATGAGCTAACTAAGTTGAAATGGGTTGTTTATGAGCTAACTTAGTTGAAATGGATCATTTATGAGCTAACTTAGTTGAAATGGATCGTTTATGAGCTAACTAAGGTGAAGGGCATCGTTTTTGAGCTAACTAAGGTGAAATGGATCGTTTTTGAGCTAACTAAGGTGAAATGGATCGTTTTTGAGCTAACTAAGGTGAAATGGATCGTTTTTGAGCTAACTTAGGTGAAATGGATCGTTTATCAGCTAACTTAGGTGAAATGGATCATTTATGAGCTAACTTAGTTGAAATGGGTCGTTTATGAGCTAACTAAGGTGAAATGGATCGTTTTTGAGCTAACTAAGGTGAAATGGATCGTTTTTTAGCTAACTTAGGTGAAATGGATCATTTATGAGCTAACTTAGTTGAAATGGGTCGTTTATGAGCTAACTAAGGTGAAATGCCACGTTTTTGAGCTAACTAAGGTGAAATGGATTGTTTTTTAGCTAACTTAGGTGAAATGGATCATTTAAGAGCTAATTTAGGTGAAATGGATCGTTTTTAGCTAACTTAGGTGAAATGGATCGTTTAGGAGCTACTCTAGGTAAATTGGGTCATTTTAGAGCTAACTTGGATAAACTGGATCATTTATAAGCTAACCTAGGTAAGATGGGTCATTTTGGAGCTAACCTAGGTGAAATGGGTCATTTTGGAGCTAACCTAGGTGAAATGGGTCATTTTAAAGCTAACGTAGGTAAAATGGATCATTTAGGAGCTAATCTACGTAAAATGGGTCATTTTAGAGCTAACTTGGATAAATTGGATCACTTATAAGCTAACTAAGGTAAAATGAGTCATTTTAGAGCTAACTTAGGTGAAATGGATCGTTTATGAGCTAACTAAGTTAATTATGCAATTTTTGACATAAGTAAGCTAAGTACATATCGTTTTAGAGCTAACTTAGGTAAAATGGATGGTTTATGAGGTCAGTAAGCTTATTAAGTCATTTTGGAGGAAAAGAAGCTAACTCTAGGTCATTATGGTAAGCATATTGGAGGAAATAAAGCTAAGTCTAGGTCTTTATGCATTTGTTAAGCAAAACACTAGAGAAACTTACAGTGATCACGAAGGTGTAGGAGGGGGCTGGCTCGCGCCGGTAGCTGGAGAAGGATCGTGTGATGCGTTTCTGGAGTTAAGCTGCACCAAAGATCATTTCCAATGTCCCGTTAGCATTATGACACTCAAATGTTAAGACTAGCAAGTAATTTCCATTCAAATTAAACTCACCGTGCTCCTAGGAGCAATCACTGGCATCGGCGGAGTGGTCTGACCGGACTTCTCGCACACAGACTGCACATTTGGTTTTCACAACAGAGTCATACTAGTTAGTAATGAGACTCAAATGTTAAGACTAGCAAGTAATCTGCAGAAGAAACTTACCACAAGGAGCTCATACATGGCCCTTGCCTGCATGTCATTCCATGCCCTCTCCTCCTCCAACATCTTTGTCGTCCTATCCTCCAACTCCCGCTGCCTCTCCGCCGCCTCCGCCAGAAGTTTCTCCGTTCTATCTCTCTCACTCTGTATAGCAGCCTGCAACACCACTCACATGACCATTTGTAATCATTGATGGAAGCGCACATAATGTAATGGAGAAAGATAGCTGAGTACGTATAACTAACCTTGAAGGCGAGTTGGACTGGCCGTTCATGAGGCCTTATCTCAGGAGAGGAGCTCGACTGGCGCGCCTTGATCTCCGGGAGAGTGCTAGGACAACGGATAAGTCCATCTCCCATGGCTATGGAGCCATGGGACCTCCCGCCACCAGATATCATCAGCAGCTCTGTATCAATGGGATAGCCGCCTCCTTGCTTTGCGAGAAGCTCATACTCTTCGACGGAATCCTTTTGGATCTCCGCTCCATACGAGAATATGGCGACGTATCGACTATATGACATATCCAGGAATAAGAGCAGTTCAAAGGAAATAGAAGTTGCGAAACAATGTACCGAGAACATACTCAATGTACGGCCGCACTTCTATCAGGTTGTTGAAGATATACAACAAAATGGTCCGCCATTCTTCATTATCCAAAGATACTGGATGTGAAACACTAGCTGGTGCAAGATTCCCTTTGAATAGGCTGAGGTTGGATCCACCCTTTTTAGGGTCGTCAGCATTGTAACGAGGCTTCGGATTATGCAAAAGACGATTTTTGGCTTCGTAGTGCGCTGTTACGAAGTTTGCCGCCTCCTCTGTGATGAATGCCTCAGCTATCGATGCTTCAATTCTACGTTTATTTTTACATTTTTCTCAAAGCGTCTTCTGCATCCTCTCAGTTGGGTAGCACCAACGATTTTGCATGGGCCCCCCCAATCTTGCCTCGGTCGGGAGATGCAAAATCAAATGCTGCATTGGATTAAAGAAGCCCGGTGGAAAGATCTTCTCTAACTTGCAGATCAACTCCGGCGCCAACTCTTCCATTTCTTCTAGCACGCCAGGCGGTAGTTCTTTCGCACAAAGAACATGGAAGAAATAGCTGAGTTCTGCCAGTACTAGCCATTCATCCTCAGGGATGAAGCAACGCAACATCACCGGCATTACCCGCTCAATCCATATGTGCCAATCATGACTCTTGAGACCAAATATCTTCAGTTTGTCAAGATTCACTCCCCTCTTTAGATTTGTTGCATACCCATTGGGGAACATCAACTGCTCTTGCACCCACAAGATAATTTCCCTCATAGCTGGCCTTCCAAGATTGAACCATGCCTTTGGCTTCGTCCAGTTCTGCTTTCCTTTCGGTTCTTTCATGTTTTGTAACGGCCTATCACATAGCGCCTCCAAATCGACTCTAGATTTAGTATTATCCTTTGACTTCCCATCTCTGCCGAACAATGTACCAAAAACTGCCTCGGCGATATTCTTCTCAGTGTGCATCACGTCGATGTTGTATGGGCAAAGGAGGCCTTTGAAGTAAGGCAGATCCCATAAGCATGTTTCGTGAGTCCACGCGTGCTTAGTATTATACCCCTTGAAGTACCCTGGACGTTGTGGATCTGGCTCGAGAGCGTTTAACTGATCCAAGGTTTGTTGGCCTGTCAATGCAGGTGGTGCAGAGTTTTTGACAACTCTACCCCTGATGAAGTTCTTCTTGTCTTTCCTGAACTTATGGCGAGGATCCAGGAATTGTCTATGCATGTCGAAGCAAGAAAACTTGCGACCGGCCTGAAGCCAACGAAACTCAAGAGCTCCCTTACATGTGGGGCACGGGAACCTTCCATGCACACACCAGCCAACGAATAGCGCATACGCCGGCAAGTCATGCATAGAGTACATGTACCAGACACGCATTATGAAGTTTCGTTTGCTAAGGCGTCGTATGTCTTGAACCCATTATCCCAGGCTTCTTGCAATTCGTCCTTAAGCGGCTGCATGTACACATTCATATTTTTCCCCGGATAGTTGGGCCCTGGAATTATCAACGTCAGGAAAATGTTCTTTCTTTGCATAATCTGTCCGGGGGGGAGATTGAGTGGAAAGACAAATACGGGCCAACAACTATATTGGGATGCCGTCATACCAAACACACTGAACCCATCCGTGCTGATGCCGACTCGAGGATGCCTTGGATCTGCCGCTTTGTCAGCATGTAATTCATCAAACTTTTTCCACGCAACACCATCCGATGTGTGTACCATCATCAGATTCCCATCTGCATCTAGTTTGGTTCTTTGGCCTATTTTGTGCCATGATCTGTCTGGCCGTCTCTACGACCATGAAAAGACGTTGAAGTCTTGGTACAATTGGCATATACCGAAGAACACTAACGGGGATTTTGGTCTGTGTCTTCTCACCCATACCGTTGTCTAGCACAATATACCTGGAAGACTTGCAAATGGGATAATAGTTCAAGTCCGCATAGTCAAGCCTAAATAAGGCACATCCTTTCTCACAGGGATGTATGTTCTCATAGGGCATCTTCAGTGCATGGAGGATTTTGTCCGACTTGTACAGGTTTGCAGGCATTACATGGCCTTTGGGTAGAAAGCGTCCAAATACTGTCACAATTGCGTCATAGCATTCTCTGCCCAAGTTGAACTGATCCTTCAGAGCCATTACTTGTGAGATGGCATCCAACTGACAAAGCTCAGTGTGCTCGTGGAGCGGACGTTTTGAAGACTCCAACATTTCATTGAAGGCCTTTGCAGATTCCTCCATCTCCTCGTCCCGATCCCGAGCATCATCATAGTCTTGCACCATGTTTTCCATCCCGGTACCATGCTCGTCGGTGCAACGACGATCCACCTCAGCTCGGTCACGTTGGGCAGACTCACCATGAAATGTCCACACCGTATAATCGGGCGTAAAACCACTCTTCTGCAGGTGTTTGCCCATTTCAGCCTCTGTCTTCTTTTCCCAATTGCCGCACCGGAAATAGGGGCACCAGGTTTTCTTCTGGCCATTTGCAAATGCGGCTTGCACAAACCCCTTGGTTTTTGTGAACCATTCAGCGCTCCATTTGTTCTGACTAGTGTGACCGGTATACATCCATGCACGGTCACTCATCTTGACTTTCAGAGCTACTGGACACACAACAATTATATATGTAATTCACCATGTATATATTCACTAGTTGATCTACTTTGTCAATTTTATTACGTCCATGCAACCTACACTCTAATAGGTAATGATAGGTCCTAATCCCACCCGTGTATGTGTAGATTGGGTTCATTTTCCCATGCTATGCTCCGGATCCGACGCAAAATTTCGGCAGCACCTCCCCACTATTCTCCTGATACATGTCTCTGCTATAAACAAAGAGCATGTGTACCCGGAGAACAACAGGGGAGGCACTGATGAAATTTATGCATCAGATCCGGAGCAAAGCATATGGGAAAACGAACCCGATCTACACATACTCAGGCTGTCCATGGATAGCGTTGGACAATTCGAAAGAATCAAGGTTATAAATATGCAAATGCATGCATATTTATAACTATGACGCTTTCGAACGGGAGACACATATTGGTTACGCATACTGATGATTCAAGACACATATATAGCTAGCTATCAAGTTTCATCAGAATAGATCAAATAATTAATGGGGGAGGAGGACATGTCATTTGTGCTCACCCACGAACGAAGGGGCAGAGCTCGTCAAACGCACGGCGAGGTTGTTGAACACCAAACCTCGCAGCGATGAAACAACTGCACATTTAAAACTACCCGATCAACACAATTAGATATGATGTTTTTCATAACAAAATCGAAAAATATATGACCTAACTAATAATTCACAAATATATGACCCCATCGGCCTCTGCAAGGCCAAAGAACACCTTTTTGGGAGGTGTCGGGGGTTGGGGTGTCGTGTCGGTGTCGGGGTGCCCTGTCGGGGTCGGGGTGCTGTTTCGGGGTCGGGGGGTCGGGGAGTCGT
>NC_057806.1:684130008-684138640 GCF_018294505.1 Triticum aestivum | reverse complement strand
GGGGGGCGGGGGGGTGCGCAGGGTGGTGGGGCGACGGGGCATCGGCGAGTGCTGGGGGCGGCGGCGCGCGTGTGAAGAAGAGAAAGAGAGAGAGAGAGAGGGCGGGGTGGGGCGTGGCCGTTAACGTTAGTGGGGCCCCTCCCTCTTTGCCGTCCGCCCCCTTTTGCCGTTCGCTTATTTTCTCTTTGCCGTCTGCTAGCGGACGGCAAAGAGGGGGGCCATTAGGTTTTTTTAAGCAACTCGTCAGTGGGGCCCCCTCCCTCTTTGCCGTCCGCTAGCCGACGGCAAAGAACTGGCTGATGGCAAATTAGGTCTTTGGCATCAGCCAGTTCTTTGCCGTCAGCTTTTTGGTAGCTGATGGCAAAGAGCTTCTTTGTCGTCCGCTAGCTGACGGCAAAGAGCTGGCAGATGGCAAAGTACCTGATTCCCGTAGTGTAAGGAGAAAATCACTACAAATATGCACATGAGACAAACACAATCATATCACACCACTCAATTAAAACAAGGGCATACAATCGATCTAGTTACCGTTACAAAATACTCGGACTACTACTATATACATGGGGGAATACTACTGATAATATGGTGGTCGACTAAAATTTTGATCGGAAGAAGACTCCATGATATATGCTCCAGCTTTGTCTTCATAGTCATCATGACTGTCGGGGTCGGAGTCATCGATGATGATGTAGTCTTCGGGGTGGTCGTCACCTCCTGGCTCAGGGTCTACCATGAATACTCCTAGCTTCTTCTTCAGATCTTCATTCTTCTCCAGTAGTACCGCAATTTCCACTTCATATCCATCGCGTGTAGACTTGAGTTCCTCTTCTAGCTCCATGTTCCTCATCATCACCTTCTTTGGGTCTATCAAGCTGGTGTACATCTGGTTCTCCTGACGGCGAATGTGTTGGTTTAACTCCTGGATGTAGGCTGCAATGGACTTGTCCCATTGCTCATCTCCCATTGCTTATCTCAGCATCCACATATCTGGTAGATGGTGTCCTTAAGATCCTTGTGGTAAACTTCGCCGATGCATCCCATGGCGATGTGAGCTACCATGCTCTTTCCTTTTATGCTATCCAAAAATTCTATATCATTTCTAATTAATAATATATCATCCACATATAATATAAGAAATGCTACAGAGCTCCCACTCACTTTCCTGTCAATACAGGCTTCATCACAAGTCTGTATAAAACCATATTCTTTGATCACCTCATCAAAGCATATATTGCAACTCTGGGATGCTTCACCAGTCCATAGATGGATCACTGAAACTTGCACACTTTGTTAGCACTTTTAGGATCGAAAAAACCTTCTGGTTGCATCATATACAACTCTTCTTTTAAGAAATCCATTAAGGAATGCATTTCTGATGTCCATTTTCCAAATTTTATAATTATAAAATGCGGCAATTGCTAACATGATTCGGACTGACTTAAGCATCGCTACGGGTGAGAAGGTCTCATCATAGTCAACCCCTTGAACTTGTCGAAAACCTTTCGTGACAAGTCGAGCTTTGTAGATGGTCATTACCATCAGCGTCTATCTTCTTCTTGAAGATCCATTTCTTCTGAATGGCTTGCCGGTCATCGGCCAAGTCCACCAAAGTCCACACTTTGTTCTCACACATGGATACTATCTCAGATTTCATGGCCTCAAGCCATCTATCAGAATTTGGGCTCATCATAGCTTCTCCATATTCGTAGGATCTCCATTGTCTAGTAAAATGACTTCTAGAACAAGATTACCGTACCAATCTGGTGCAGAATGTGCTCTGCTCGACCAACGAGGTCTAGTAGTAACTTGATCTGAAGTTTCATGATCATCATCATTAGCTTCCCCTCAAACGGTCAAATTTCTGTGTATACGTGTCATCCCTGGATCGGTAATGCTGACACACACAATACTTGAAGGATTTAGAACAGAGTTCAATCACACATTGAATATCTCAAAAGAGAGTACTTATTACAATAATATGGCTGAAGGCCATCTAATGAAGATAACAGCGGAAGCTTCAAATTTAAAATGAGTCCATCAACTCCAACGGCATAGCTGAGTGCACGACAACGACCTAGCGCACCTTACTCTTTGTCTGAAAAGTCTGCAACATAATATGTTGCAGCCCGAAACGGGTTAGCACATGGAATATGCTGGCAAAATAACATTGTAGAGGATTGAACAAGTAGTGGCTATAACTATATGCATATTTGGCTCGTGGAGGCTCTATGGTTATTTTTACAGAAAGCTAATTTTTCCCTACAACAAAGGAATAAATTTTATTTAACTACAAAAGTTTGTTGAAAACATTGAGAAGGTTCCTCCAACTCAATCCCAAATTAATAATCGTCAACCCAACAAATTCATTAAATATAGTGATGAGATCACATCAATAATTCAAGTACCAGATACTCAAGATGTCCATAATCGGGGACACGGCTAACCCTGATTAGTTTATACACTCTGCAGAGGTTTGCGCACTTTTCCCCACAAGACTCGATCTCCTCCGTTGTATTTTTCGCACTACATGGTGTTTGAGAAACGGATGACCGAGACACAGTCTTTCAGAAGCATTAACTGTTTACTCTGGGTAGACAGTACCACCTACATCCCCTACATCTGCTAGCCTACCACTGAAAGAGGTCACACAACTTACTCAACTATGCCAGAGCCCATAATGGCTTGTGGATTCACACTGAAGTTTCCAACATGAATTATCTTGTGATCCCTTTGAATCTGGGTGGCAAACCGTAGGATGATCACACGGGTACTCTGGGATATCCTAGCACAACACTGGGTTGCTCCAGGTGCCTAGACAACCGTTGGGTACACTAGTGCAAAACCGGGCAATAGCACCGGTTCGTAAGGCCCTTTAGTGCCGGTTTGGTAACCGGCGCTAAAATGTAGGCACTAAAGCCCCCCCCCTTTAGTACCGGTTCAGCACGAACCGGTGCTAAAGGGCAACCACGTGGCACGAGCCAGCTTCGGGGGCAGGGAGCCCTTTAGTACCGGTTGGTGTCACCAACCGGTATTAAAATGTTGGGGGGGGTTGGGTTTATGATTTCTTTTTCATTTAATTTTGTGTTTTCCATTTAATTCTTTTTCGTTTGCTGGTATTTTACGATACTACATATTGTACACGTTATGCATACATATAAATAGAATTTCTAGTAGAATCGATCATTATATATATATATATATATATATCATCGAATGTCTCACACAACCACCATTAATTAATTCACACATATATACACACATGTATATATATATACAATTTCTCCTAATTGGTGCCTTCGGAGCCAGTGGCATTAGCCTAGCTAATTGGTGCCTTCGGAGCACGATAACAATTGGAAGTGGTTCATGGGGGCGGTAGCGGGTAATAGTATTCTCCTTTGGGATCTATGACCTGGTCAAGCAAAAATGCCGCTATTTCCTCTTGAATTGCTTCTATGCGGTCCTGTGCTAGGAGCTTGTCCCGCACCTCTTTGAACTGTTAAGAAGGAGATCAATATGCATGTGTATTATTTGTGTGACTAGATATTGATAATGGTGTAAAAATTGTGAATAGTGTTCTGACAATCGATATCGTACCCACTCCTGTCTTTGTGATTTGCTCCTTTCGGACGCCATCATGCGAATGTTCTCGCAAACGTAGTATGCACATAGATCATTCCCCGGCGCCTGCTTCAGGGCCTTTACGAGAATGGAATTTGATCAGATAATAATTAATCAAGCATGATAATTAAAGAGATGGCAGCTAGCTAGTACTACTTAATTACTTACCTTGGGTCGATACCATTTCAGCTTTTGTTTCCATGCGCCTGGAGTGGCCCTGATGAACTTTGCCCAAGCCCTGCCCCGTCGACAAAGAAAATGGATAAATGGGTTATTAAATAGTTGTTATCAGGAAATGACGAACTAATTACATAGGCCGAGATATAGTTAATAATGATTGAAATTACCTGTTGACTATCCCCTTCACGATGGTGTAGTCACTTGCTTTCTTAAGTAGCGAGTCTAGTACTTCAACTATTCCTTCATCAACTTTAATGATTAACAAGATCCAGTGAAATTTGCATGCACACACGTTTGCATGTCTTAATTAAGTGGGCATATGTAAGCAAAAACATGTAGCTATAGCTAGTAGGGAAAAACAGAATTTGTAGTACAAGACAGTGTGACTCACTGGAAGTGGTAAGGAAGTAGTATATCTTCATTGTATTTGAGTTCCTTGAAGAACTGTAGCATGCTTTCCTCTACACATTTTTCGTGATATGGATCTATTTTCCATGTGTATTCATTAATGGTATTTGGGTCAACGAACCCAATGCCATAGCATCCACCTTTTTTCATTTCATAAATCTTCATCCTGCATAATACCACAGAAAAGAATATAGTGAGGATAATTACAGGTAATGATTGATCAAAATGATCAGCTAGCTTGAGACTTAAATTACAGAAATAAATCACTTACAGACAATAACAACTGATGATAGATTTGTCGAGTGCGTCTTTATTGTATAGCTGAAATAGTTCTGAATACTCAATGGTCACAGCTTTCTTATGGTAGTAATGCTCCTCGTTGACATTCACCATGAGGGACTATCGATTGGAAATCTTGGTAATGTCCATGTACCATTGATGCAATTCATACATTCTCGTTGGGAGCTTATTGACCTCCTCCGGCTCGACCAAAGGTTGGCCCCGGGCATATTTCTATTTTATTTCCTCCTCTCTAGTTGGAGACATGGGCTCGATATCGAGGAGTTGTCCAATAGTGATCCCGATCGATTCAGCCTGCGCAATATGCTCCTCGGTTATTACCACATCGCCCACCCCGGGAACGTTAATGGTTTGCCCACAATAATATTGGGCGCGCCTACTCTCATGTGTTGTTGGCACAACAAGCGGGGGGATTGATTGCGCCGCCTGTTCTACCAGCTGGGGAACAGTTTTACCGCTCCTTTTGCCAGCTGATTTGCTCGAGCTCGAGCTCGCCTCTTTCTGTAGACGTGCTCGATTTAACTTCCTGAGGTGGCGCTCATAGTCTGTGTCAACAGGCTTGGGAGCTGGTGGTCTAGCCATACGAATGAAGTGGTCAATCTTTTCCACGGGCACTTTCTCCCTTGGCGGCAGTGGCGGTGTCGGTGCAAAATGGGCTTCCACTGCGGCCTTCGATATGGCTATGTTTTCCTCCTCGGACTTGTCGTAAGGCCTCTGCGGAAGAGGCGCGAGGATTGGACCATATTGTAATCGCTTGCCTCCGCCTGTACCTCCAGTACTACCTCGACTTGTACCGCTACGCACCATAGCTGAGGCGGCTCTCTTCCGTGATTGCCGAGGCGGCGAAGACGGCTGACATGGCTGAGTTGGAGGAGGAGGAGTGGCCTGAAGCTGTGCCGGACTTGGAGGAGTGGCCTGACACTTTGCCGGACTTGGAGGAGGAGTGGCCTGAAGCTGTGCCAGACTTGGAGGAGGAGTGGCCTGACGCGTTGGTGGACTTCGAGGAGCGGGAGTCTGCTGACTCGGTGGCGGACTGCGACGAGGAGTCGGATGACGCGGTGTTGGTGGCCTTCGAAAGATGATGCAATCCTTTCTCCATAGGATGATACGATGGTTGGCCTCTGCTAGCGTGTGCTCATCGTCACCTCTAGGAATGTCAAGCTCTAACCTCGAATATTGGTCCACCACCTCATCAACCAAGACACGAGCATAGCCCGCTGGAATCGGGTTGCAATGGAAGGTTGCCTCTGGGGGGTTTGTAAAAGCAAGGGCGTCCGCCACCTTCATGGATATGTTCTTCATTTTGAAGTGTAGCTCGCAGTTAGTGTTCTCCATGATGTCATCCACTGGGTAGCTATCCAGCAATGCGTCGCCCGGGGCGAAACCCATGCTGCTTCTCGGCATGGATGGGATGGTGCTATCCATTGGTGGATCATCCGCTAGCTGCTGAGACCCCCTTTGCTGGCTAAGTGAGTCGACCTGCTCCTGCTGCCGCTGGAATTTGATTGCCAAGTCCGTGTGCGCTGATTCTAGGCCTTGAAGGCGTTCATAGTCTAGCTTCCTCTGCTCCTCCTCCATCTTCCTCTTCTTATCCTCTGCAATCTTCTTTCTCACACGGATTCTGTAGTCGGCGTTCCAGTCCGAAAACCCCTCATACCACGGAATATCGCCCATGCCTCGTGTTCTTCCCGGGTGTTCAGGATTTCCCAGGGCACGCATAAGCTCGTCGTTCTCTCTGTTGGGCTCGAACAACCCAGATCGAGCCTCTTCTATTGCAACAAGTAGCTTATCTTCGGCTCCGTCCAGACATGCCATCTTCGAAACTTTGCCTGTCTTCGGGTCCAACCCCCCCCCCCATGCGCATAGAACCAAGTCTACACCTGGGGGGCCAGCTCAATGTTTCTGGAGTGACACCTGCATCCAGCATCTCTTTCTCAGACTTATCCCACATAGGCATTCCCACCACATTGCCACCTGGCCCCAGCTTATGGAACTTATCTTTTTTTGCGGCATTGGCCTTGTTTATTCTTGACCGTTCCTTAGATAATTCCGAATCCTTGAATTTCACGAAATCGTCCCAATTAGCACTTTGGTTCTCTAGTGTTCTCTCGAATACTGGAGTCTTCCTTCCTCCATTGACGTACTTGGCCCATTCACGAATCTTGTGGTTCTTGAATGCAACCGCCATCTTCCTAAGAGCAGCGTCCTTGACTTTTTCCACATATGCATCTATGAAACGATTTGGTAGGGTGAAATGTTCCATGAGCGTTTCCCAAAGCAAATGTTTTTGTCCATCGTCGACAAAAGTAACTCCTGGACGTGGCTTTGCTGGCTCTCTCCATTCTTGAAGGGAGATCGGGAGTTGGTCCTTCACAAGAATTCCGCACTGATGAACGAACTTGTTTGCAATCTTCTTAGGCGCGAATGGTTCGCCATTAGGTCTGATTGCCTCAATATTGTACTTTACGCCCTCCTTCAACTTTTTGTTCGGGCCTCGTTTCGTCCTATTGCCTGAAGATTTGCTCGATCCAGATGGCTGAAAGAAGAAAGATCGATTCGTTAATATATCTTCAAGTCATTTAAAACATGTGATGATCACCAGATGCCTGCTTATATAAATATATATACCTCGCTGGTCTTTGTTGTTTCAAGATCAACATTTTCTTCGTCATGTTCATAGTTCATGACTTCATCAATTCGGTCGTCGCGATCGAATATCATATCACCCTCCCCGGTGTTGTTTAGATATTCGGAGCCGTCATAATCTTCTTCATTCTGATCATCATCTGGCCCGCGAGGATTGCGTATGATATTGAACAGGGCCTCTTGTCCCTCTCTGTCGGTATTGTCCGCCATATGTTTGGTTTAACTAATCCAAAAGAAATATATTCAAATTACAATACATGGATGCAATCAATTAATAAGGAAAAACTGAATCAATCATAGTACATAATAAGCATCATCGAATATAATCTCGAATACATCGTCTCGAATAATAGATATAATCTCGAATACATTGTCTCAAATAATAGATATAATCTCGAATACATCGTCTCGAATAATAGAGATAATCTCGAATACATCGTCGGATCATGCGGCGCGGGCGGTGGACACCCAAAGAGAAGGAACCCTCACAGGATCATAGCTGAAGTGAGATCCCTGAAGAAACTGTCAGGTATTGGAGAACCTGCCGCCCTCAAATGCAACCATGTAGCGATGGACGTGCTCGTCCTCCTCCCTGACATGGCGATGTACCACCTCCGGCGGGGCTGGCTCCCTCCGCACCGAAACTGGCCCATGCGAACGCCACCAAACGAGATCAAGATCGACGACCGGGGCCGGGTTCCTCATCAAGCGGCGCGCCCCTCCAGGCAGCACCTCCCAGTGTCAGCCCGGCGGAGACCAGTCCTGGTCATGGGTCAGCCGGACGTCGTCGCGGACGGGTCGATGGTGAGGATGTGGGCTAGGCATCATCGAGAACAAATACTAGCTATATGCCCGCAAAAAGTAACATTTTTTAACGATTGGATTTTGATAACTAAAATTTCTAATATTTCTATATAACTAACATTCCTATAACATTTCTAACAATGCTATATAACTAACATTTCTATAACATTTCTAATATTTCTATAACTAAAAAACAGAAGAAAAAAACAGAAAAATTCCTAACAATTCTAACTTTTCTATAACATTTCTAACAATGCTATATAGCTAACTATTTCTATAACTAAAAAAAGAAAAATTTCTAACTTTTTTATAACTATTTTTATAACTAAAAAACAGAAAAATTCCTAACAATTTTAATTTTTCTATAACATTTCTAACAATGCTATATAACTAACTATTTCTATAACTAAAAAAGAAAAATTTCTAACTTTTTTATAACTATTTCTATAACTAAAAAACAGAAAAATTCCTAACAACTCTAACTTTTCTATAACATTTCTAACAATGCTATATAACTAACTATTTCTATAACTAAAAAAGAAAAATTTCTAACATTTTTATAACTATTTCTATAACTAAAAAACTAAAAAAAATGTATGTGTGTGTGCTCACCGGCGAGGTGAGAGGCGACTGGGGGCGGCGACGGGGACGGCGACGGGCGCGGCGACGACGGGGA